>NW_006799183.1:846961-848405 GCF_000442215.2 Lipotes vexillifer | reverse complement strand
GTTCTACGCGGGCCTCTCACTGTTGTGGCCTCTCCCGTTGCGGGGCACAGGCTCCGGACGCGCAGGCTCAGCGGCCATGGCTCATGGGCCCAGCCGCTCCGCGGCATGTGGGATCTTCCCCGAACGGGACACGAACCCGTGTCCCCTGCATCGGCAGGCGGACTGTCAACCACTGCACCACCAAGGAAGCCCTACCCCTCACCTTTTATGTCCACTTACTCCTATTCTCAGGTGAAGAAGTCCTGTGAGTACATTTTGAATCCCCTTCCCATGCATGGCAAAGATAATTTTGTTTATTTAATAGGATATATTCATATTAGTTCTTATTACCTCACTACCTCATTATCTCATTAACCCTAAAAACAACTCCATGAAGCAAGAAATAAGTCCCCATTTACACATGTGGGGATTTATGCTAAGAGAGTTGTTCACTGCAGGTTGGTAAGCTATTAAGTGGTACACCTGGGATGTTTACATGGCCTGATGTACTCTACATCATGAGCTAAACCATTGCATGTAAGTGAGAAGCTCTGTAGCTGCTGCCTTTTGTAAAATGTATCCCAAATAATTCTGGCTCCTATATATTACAAATAAGATGTGTTGTACTCTTCTATTTTGTGTGGGACTGATTCATAATCAATTGATGTTTGAAGACTTTCATTTTGCCTGTCTTCTGTTTTGCACCAAATGATTAAAAAGGACACCACAGAACTACTGGAGGAAGGATTATACAGAGGTTTGCAGCATGGGCTGGGGATTCAGACTATCTGGATTCCAATTAATGTAAAGTCTCTTGGGAGTGATGTGCCCTCAAGCAACTTATTTAACCTCCCTGTGCCACAGCTTCCTTATCTGTGAATTGAGTATACCAATAAAATGAACTCATTTTTGTGTGAGAGCTGATGAGATAAAGTATTTTACAGCTGATAACACTCGATGAAGTACATTGTAAATGTTCAGTTGAACCAGGTTCTTTGTTTTTTGTTCTCTCCTTCTCTTCCTCCTAATATATGTTTCATGGAGCAAAGACACACCCAACCTGCCTGAAAGAATATGAATTCAGTGTAAGTTACATATAGCAATAAGGGAGTTTGAAAACTTGCAGAAAACTGCCAGAACAAAATTTTATCCAATTATAGCCTCTGAAATTGGAAGATTTTTCCTATTCAATGAAGCTTTAAGATCATGCTGTTATATCTCCATATTAGCAATCTTGTATTGGTCCCTGCTTTAAAGATTTTCCAGGGCTTCCCTGGTGGCGCAGTGGTTGAGAGTCCGCCTGCCTAGGCAGGGAACGCGGGTTCGTGCCCCAGTCCGGGAAGATCCCACATGCCGCGGAGCGGCTAGGCCTGTGAGCCATGGCCGCTGAGCCTGCGTGTCCGGAGCCTGTGCTCCGCAATGGGAGGGGCCACAACAGTGAGAGGCCCGCGTACTGCAAAAAAAA
>NW_006799183.1:812420-846882 GCF_000442215.2 Lipotes vexillifer | reverse complement strand
CAAAAAAAAAAAAAAAAAAAAAAAATTATGTCATACCAACCTAGATTCCAGTCCTAGTTTTGCTACTTATTAGTTGTATGTTCACAACGTACTGATTGAAGCTTAAGCTTCTGTCTCTTCATCTACAAAGAAGGGATTATTACAAAATTCAAGGACATATAACAAGTGCTCAGTAAAATACATGCTATTTTCATATTACTGAGTAGCTTGATTCAATATGGTATTGTTGATCATGTTGAATAACAAAGCCCCATGAAAATATTATTTCTTTGAAAATAACCTAATGTAATAAATATTACTATGAATTTCAACAACTTTATAGGTAGGCTTGTTAGATAAAATGCAGAACTTCCAGGTTAATTTGAATTTCAGATATATGATAAATCAATTTTTACTGTATGTACCAAATGTTGCATGGGATGTACTTATATAAAAATCATTCTTGTCTCTCGGAAATTCAACTTTAATTGGGTGTCATATTTTATTCGTTAAGTCTGGCACTCTATTTACATGAAACTCAAATTGGTTTGAATATGGCATTAGGCTACTCTCCTAAAAATGTTACTGTGGCTTATATCACTGATATGAAATGTTTGAAATGCTGAAAGTTCATGTGAAATGAAATCCCGGGCTTTGTAGATTCCTTTCGTTCTCTCATTTTTAGCATTTGTTCTGGGCTTTTTGTGTTTTACATCTATCTAACCTGTATTAGTAATTGTGTCCAGCACCTAGTAGAAGACTGGAAAAAACAGTGGATTAAATGGACAGCAGTTTATTCTTTAATAAAATACACTGTCCACAGCTGACATGATTGCTCCTTGAGGCATTTGGAACTCAACCTCCTATCTTTTCTGACATTCCAAGAGCATGGCTTTTGTCTCCAAGAGCATTTCAGGATTCAAGAGGGCCATAGGAACTCCAGTCACCAATCTATATTCTATCAACCTATAATTCAGGCTCACAGTAGTATGAAGCAGGTGAAAGATGAACAGCACTTATTCCTGGAAGTCCCACACTGTTTATAGGTCACTGATGTGCCATAATTGCAATAACTATACCAGGGAGGCTGGTAAATACAGTTGTTTAACTGGGCATATGCTCAGCCTTCTGTTACAAAAGAGGACCAAGAGAACGATCTCCAACTCTCTTTACAAGTCTATGTAAGAGGATATGAGATGTTTTTCTTACACTCTGCCTTTCTGCATTGATTACATATGATTATCCCTCTGAATTCAAATTTGAACAACTCTGTATACCATTTAAGTTCCTTCTGTAGTTGTATCAGCTTTCAGTTTATTTCTTTGATCGTTTTGCTTTGTAACCCTTTCCTTAAATATTCTACTAACTTTTTTTTGCATTCAGTCTGATGATTTTTCCTTATGATCACCCTTAAGATTGTTCTATCCCTGAAATTTATTTGAAGTGACTCTCACCATGTACAGTTGATCTCCATTTAAAGCAAAGCATGCAAAGAAAAATCATGGAAAATAAAAAATTTTTAATGAACATTTTAATTCAAATCAGGATACAGTTGCTGGTGTGGCAACTTGTCATATTAGTAGTGTTTTTTTTTTTTTTTGGTAGATCTTTATTGGAGTATAATTGCTTCACAATACTGTGTTAGTTTCTGTTGTACAACAAAGTGAATCAGCCATGTGCATACACGCGTCCCTATATCCCCTCCCTCTCACCCTCCCTATCCCACCCCTCTAGGTCATAGCAAAGCAACAAGCCCATACCCTGTGCTATGCTGCTGCTTCCCACCAGCCAACTATTTTACATTTGGTAGTGTATACAAGTCCATGCCACTCTCTCACTTTGCCCCAGCTTCCTCCTCCCACCTCAAGTCCTCAAGTCCATTCTCTATGTCGACCTCTTTGTTCCTGCCCTGCAACTAGGTTCATCAGTATCAAAATTTTTTTTTTTTTAGATTCCATATATATGCATTAGCATACAGTATTTGTTTTTCTCTTTCTGACTTACTTCACTCTAAAGTCTAGCATTAAAAAAAAACCTACTCTGGACTTCCCTGGTGGCGCAGTGGTTGAGAGTCCGCCTGCCGATGCAGGGGACACGATTTCATGCCACGGTCTGGGAAGATCCCACATGCCGCAGAGTGGCTGGGCCTGTGAGCCATGGCCACTGAGCGTGCGCGTCCAGAGCCTGTGCTCCGCAACGGGAGAGGCCAAAACAGTGAGAGGCCCGCGTACCACCAAAAAAAAAAAAAAAAAAAAAAAAAAAACCTACTCTGAAAAAAAAAATAGAATAGATAAGTTGTGAGAAAAAAAATCCTACTCTGGTCTAGAGTAGGTTTTTTTAATGCTAGGTTTTCTAGTACATTGCTGATAAAACTAGCACTGGAAGATAGCATATCAAAGCATAATAAATAAAATGTTCTCTATATGTCTGGATTCTTAAAAGCCATTAAATGCTTAATAAGGAATATTATACCTTATCTGGTAAAAAATGTTTCAGAATATGTACTGTACATCAAATTTACAAGTAAAATCCCTAAATCTTATTTATTCCCCAGAGATGGAAAAGACTCTGTTACTTAATTTTAATGTCTAAAGCAGTGTGAAAATACAATTTTTTCCTTTAAATGTATGACTTTTAAAGTTCTTATATATATATGAAAGGGACAATTTTACCCTTTAGGCTATTCATTGATAACAGAGCCCAAATTATATAACACCAATTAAAATAATTTAATTAGTAAGTTTTCTTTATAACTTTTTAAAACTCTGAAGTGTTGTGTTCTAATATGGGATATATTAGACAATACCGTCAAAACTAGCTATTGGAAAAGAAAGAAATTGACTTTTTTCTTCTCTGGACTATAAACAATCCATTTCTTTTTCCCCCTTCACTAAAAATGTAGACATTTAATGTTTGTAATATAATACATCATTAATCATGTAATTTTTTATCACTAATTCATTTTTCATATAAGCCTGAGGCCATTGTGGATCTTAAAATCCAAGTGAAATCAGAGAATATTTATGATTCAAAATCTTCCAAGCCAAATCAAGCAGGGAGTTTTGACATGGCTGAGGACATTGAATTTCTTCCACAAACATACAACATGCAATATGCATTCATCTTTCACTTAAACATATGTTATACAGGTTCAATACTAATTGTTAACTTTGTGAAATTGCCTGTGATCATAAATATTGCCTAACAGTATGCTGCTTTAAAAAGAATATTGTTCCTAAATTACTTTTTTTCTGCTGATATAATAGAGCACTGCATTTCATAATTCACTTTTCAAAGAATCTTAAAATCAGTCATTTAGAAAATATTTTTGAATATATTTGGCCAGATTCCTTTGGAACTTACTCTTGCAAATAGCAGTGTATAAAGATAAAATGTCCATGTCTGAATGAGTGGAAAAATATTCACATATCAGTTTGTTGAGTACTTGATATATATATATTTTAATTTTAGGTTCAGTTTTCAGAATTATAGAAAATCACATTATTTAAATAAATTTGTGAGGAATAGTAATATGGAAACAGGACTTCACTGTGACATTTTTCCTTTCAGTAAGATCAATGGCCAAATAACTATATAGATTCTTAACGTGATGAAGCTTGTTTTTTCAATGTTTTCTTCATTATTATGTCTGAATCTAGGGCTTCAATTACTATGTTTAAGCTGATACATTCCAAATTATAGTTCTACTTTCAATTTATCTTCTGAGTAATATTTTCTTCTTTGAATGTGCAAAATTCAAGGCAATATTTCTACCCTAAAACCTAAAACATTTGTGTGTTTTCTATTCCATGTAAATGTAGTCAACAACTGAGTTCCTGCTGGATTTCTCTCTCAATTTTGCCCTCAAATCTAATATGTCACAAAACCTTGTGAATTTAACTTTTTATTTATCTTAAATCTATTCTGTCATCTCATTTCCACTACGGCTGCCTTAGTTTAAGTTCTTATCAATTATCAGCTTCAAACTTTATCTTTGTCTACTGAGACTGCCCTTTTACTCATAATACAGCCAAGCATAGCTTCATAAAATTTACATCTGGACATTTCACTTTATTCTTTACAACCCTTTAATATCTTCTTGTGAGTTTCAGGAAAAAGAAAAGAGTAAAATTATTTAATGTATTCTAAAAAGCCTATTATCTATTAATTCTTCCTACATTTCACACATGTTCACTCTTTACTACAAGCTTTCCAAAACACTGGCTGTTCTCTGTGTTGTGCTATTACTACCTCTGTCAAAAACATTCTTCTCTCATCTGGAAAACCCTTCCTTATCCCTTGCATCTACCTAAATCCAGTTCTCCTTTATAACAGATGAACACTTGTTATGCTTAAACTTGAGTTGTTTTTAAGTTTTTTGTCCAGTAACTACAATACTTATTGTATCACAATAAAACTATGAATACTCTTGCCTTTCTTCCCTGGACTAGGAACTCTGAGCACAAGGACCTTTACCTGTTCAACTGTGTGTTATGATGTTTGCACTATACGGACAAAGAAGATAATAATTCTTAAATGCTCAAATAACAAAAGACATATTGACATGTCTTATATTTGTAATTTTGCACTATTGAGTTTGTGGGCTTTTTATATTTAAAGCTTGCTACGGATTTTATTTACTTTCTTAGCCACATCAAGGATTATCAGTCAACTGATGTTTATTGGCAGTCAATCATTTAAACCTAGCACAGCTCACCAATTTCTGTATTCAATTACTTTAATAACATTTCTCATTAAGCATATCGATTTTTTACTACAGTTTCAATTTAATCTCCTATCATATGCAATAAGGTGGGTAAAAAAAAAGATGAGGAGAAACACATATTTGGTCATTGTTTAATCTTTCTGCATCCCCAAATATTGATTTAACTGCTACATTTTTCAAGGCACTTACCTAAATGGTGAAGATATACCTATAAAAGATACCATTTCAGTCTTCAAAAGTTCACAGAAGGAATCAAAAAAGAAAATAACTGCATAAAATTTAATAATGCATATGAAACAGTGTCATAAATATATACCTTTGTATATTTTGTACACAAATATATAAATAATAGAAAAGAGAAGTCAAATTTAAGTTTTCAGGGTCATAGAAGACTTTTAAGAATAGTCTTGCAGTTGAGATGATAGCTATCAATAGATGAAGGAATGGTGGATAGGTATCCTTGAGAAAGGGTACATGGGCTTGAGATACCATGGTGCCTTCAGAGACGTGACTGTCCCTGTTATGTTTTAGGGTAAGCAAAGGCTTGAATGTATCAAATAAAGCCAGGTTTTTGCATTTGATTTTAGACTGTACACTTACATTTATAACATATGACACAAGATAACATTTGATGAAAACTAAATATTTACCAACCATTCTAAGTTGTCATTTTTTAAAAGTGTATTAACTCATTTACTTCTCAGCACAAACCTACGTAAACCAACGTATTTATACCCATACAGGATGATGCTTAAGTTTATTTTTAATGGTATAATTTCAATAATAACTTTGGTTCCCTTTGTAGTTTACCTTTCTCCATTCACTTTGGTCCATATATGCAGATTGAACCATAATTTAAACAAATAATAGATCCATACAATTTTAAGCAATTTTTAAGTTCTATAGCAAAAGAAACTAGCAAGCACCATTCAAAGGTAAACTTCCTAAAGTATATACCATTAATTTCACAGGAGACTTTTCATTGCCCTTCTAATTACAGTTAACTTTATTCCTGACCTTTTAAATAATGCTCAGCTTGTGAGAGACATTACTGCTACAAATTTACATTTAATAAAAGTAAGGAAAATTATAGTGGGATAATTGCTTCACAACCACCAAAATCATAGGGTTTAAAATCAAAATCTTATTGCATAATTAAACGCAAAATAGATGGAAGATTTCTTACAACCAATCACTTTAAGGTTAATTGTTGATTCTCATTTTTCTTATCTTTGTCCTTTTGTGCAAGAAGCAAAACTAATAGCTTGATTTAAGGCAAGCAGTATTATAGAGATTTCTCTTACGTGGATGTAACAGTATCCATGTAAGCTAGTTACATTTCTGAGTACTCAGTGTTTTAGAAAGAGAAATTTAAGAAGGCTGTTAGAGGTGATAAACCAAAGAGAAAAGAAATTCTAAAATACCATCCAGTTCTGTTGTTCCTTCAAGGATTTGTTATTTTATTTCTCTTCAATTAACAGAGTTTGGAAACAAAGGTTGGAGTCATATATTTTCTTCCTAACTGAATATACTATCAAATGCTAGACAAGGGAATAAAAACATAATAACTATTTTTATTTGCTCCCTGAAGGAACTTCATGCAAGTTGTTTGGAGTTGTGAGAACTCCAATTTATGTTAGTGAAGCATGTTGATTGCAATTTCTTATAAATTACTGCTTTTCTTCCTGAAAATGAATTATAACAGATAACTCTAGTAAACATTCTTAAATTTATATGAGATGTTCAAACATATTTATACTGACATTATCATGATTCATAAAATTGTATTTCAATGGGAAAAATGCATTGTAGGGCTTCCCTGGTGGCGCAGTGGTTGAGAGTCCGCCTGCCAATGCAGGGTACACGGGTTTGTACCCCGGCCCGGGAGGATCCCACGTGCCGCGGAGCGGCTGGGCCCGTGAGCCACGGCCGCTGGGCCTGCGCGTCCGGGGCCTGTGCTCCGCGGCGGGAGAGGCCACAGCGGGGAGAGGCCCCCGGATCACAAAAAAAAAAAAAAAAAAAAAAAAAAAAAAAAAAAAAGACAGTCGTCAATGGATTACCACCATGTGTATGTGGTAAACAAGAACTATTCTTTTTGCGGTACGCGGGCCTCTCACTGTTGTGGCCTTTCTCGCTGCAGAACACAGGCTCCGGACCCGCAGGCTCAGCGGCCACGGCTCACAGGCCCAGCCTCTCCGCGGCATGTGGCATCTTCCTGGACCGGCGCACGAACCCGTGTCCCCTGCATAGGCAGGCGGACTCTCAACCACTGCGCCACCAGGGAAGCCCAAGAACTTATTTTTTATAGAGAAATAAACTGGAACAAACATGGTTGTGATGATATGACCTTGGCTCCTATTCTGGCTTAGGGTAATTAAAGGGCCAACTTCTGGCTAATGCTGTAGAGTCAATTGCTTGAGATGATGTATCAATGACATTACAAATATATATAATGACAACATATCTTTTAAAGTCGTATTGGAGTATGGTCTAACACTCCCACCTAAGGATTATTTAATTCTCTAGGATGTACCTTTGCTTGTCCATTAACTGCTGATTAGGGCACAGAATCTGTGAATATGCATGTTAACTTGCATATATGTCCAAAGATGATGCAAATGATTTCTGTAGAAAAGACAGCTACAAAATAATTGTTTTATTACACTGTAGGACATTAACCAGTTTCTGTTTAACTTAACAAACTTATTTCAGCATGCCTGAACCAAATTATGAAAATCTCTCCTCAAATGGACTTTGAACTAGCTTTACCGACTTGCTGTTTCTCTCATTAATGAGATAAATAAAACTTTGCCTCATGCTTACCTTATATTTGTATGAGAATTGTGTTTTAACCCATTTAAAATTATTCCTCAACTATGTTTTAAGCTCCATACATTTAAGGTTTCTTTAATATGCCAGTGTGATATTTGATAAGATGTGATGTGTCTTTTATTTTCTGTAGCTGAATAAAAGAGGAAGCTGTTATTTAAACAATGTGGTGATGAAATAGGTATTAGGGATAGCTTTTTTGTGGAATAAAGGTGGGAGGATCTTAAATATTTTTACTATTTTAAGATGTTTAGAGACCTTAATGCAATCCCTGGCCTAACAGAGATTTGCACCCTAGAAACACTTAAGTCATCACTCTATTATTTCCTAGGTGAATGGATGCTGGAAAGACATGATATATCTCTAATTCAAAACCTTCTTATTTACAAGGAAAATAAAAGACATTTCAGCAACTTGCCTAACAGATTTGTAGAAAAATTATATTAAAGGGAACATACATCTTTAGACTAACATCAGGTAAACAGCTACAATTTAATAAGATTTATTGCTACGTCCCTCCCAGGAAATTTAAGCTATTCCTTTTGACCTCAGTTAAATTCCTTTGTTCATTTGCTAAAAGATTGTATCTTATTATATTTGAATATTATTTTACTCAAAAGACTGAAAAAATGAACTCCACTGAATATGTCATAGGAATATGTGAATTTCATCATATAACTAAAAACACAAGACAATTGATAGGAAAATGATTTGTATATCTCAGACTCCTAATATTACATAAAATATATTTTTCCTGACACAAATTCAAAGTAGGAATACAAGCTACAATGTGTAGAAGAATAGTCAAAATAATATATTACATTAACCAAAAAAGGTATCCGTGGTCATGTAATTTACTTAGAAAAAAATTTATTAGTCTTTAAATGATGCAAATTTTCAGGACTTTGAAAATGTACACACCAATGTCTAAACATACCATTGCCACCATATTTACTCGAATCTGTTTCCCCCATTTTTAAAAAACACCCCTGTGCATTATTAAAAAACACACCTGTGCGATGTAATGTCAAAAAGTTAAAGAGGGTCACTTTTGTTGAAGTTGGAGGTGATCTTGCGACACACTAAAATAAGTCTTATATAAACCAGCTACAGCTTCAACATATTTCTAAATTGGAGGTAACCTTAAATGAGGAGAAGCGGGATAGAATAAATCAAGGCTCAAAAGGAATTCCTTACCTGAATTCCCACTTGAATAATATACTGAAATGTCTTATTACCAAATTTTGCTTTAATTATCAAATTTTTTCAGGCACCAGTTCAAGTTTGAAACTATACTTATTAAATAAATAATTAAGATATACTTCAAAAGTTTTAATTTGTTATTAAAGTTGTCTAGTCAAAATTCTGTAGTAATTGTGTATGTCAAAGGAGGCTACTTGGCAATGTGAATACTAGTCGTATTGTTAAATAAGTATAGTAAGAGCATCAAGCACCAAATTAGTGTTATGGGTCACATGCGTTCTTGGTAGAACAGATGATGAATTAGTGGACATGAAAACATTCATGAGGAAGCTCAGAATTTAGACTTGAAGGATGAGAAGAACCAGGATAATTTTAAAGAAATATGTGGAAACTTTAATTGTAGGGATATTATTATGAAGGTGGAAATGGACAAATAATATTCAGGAGGCACAGAATCAACCAACCCCAATGCTGCTCTGCCTCTTCATATAAGGTGCTGGGGGGAATGAGGTTTTCCTGACTAAATCAATACTGAAAAATGCCGGGGTACCTCTGATTAATTATTAACTTGGCCTGTAAGGAATTATTTGTTTAAGTTTTTCTTGCCTGTTTGTTATTAGGGAAATGTGTTGTGGAAATGTTGGGAATAAAGCCGCATAGCATTTTGCATCAGATTCCTATTAAGAGAACAGGTAGATAGCAGGTGAGTGTCTTCTTTGTTTTGTTTTGTTTTCGCAAATGCACACGAAACAACTCTGTCAACAATGAGGGAAAAAGCAGGAACAAAATAAGACTCAAAAGCTTGAGTCTTAGTAGCTCAAAAATGATAGAACTATTGGTAAAAGCGGAAGAACCTTGTGAGTTGGTTTCTTGCTCAAATTAGTATATAGCTTACACATAAATGTGTTGACTTTGAAGTGCTCAAATGACATCCTATAGAAAATAGACATAGTTTAAAGACAAAAGATTTATTATCCATCTATAAAAACTTATCTAACCCAAGTGTAAAATGACTCATAACAAGTGTAAAATGATTCACAAGTCACTGTTATTTACCGCTTTGGAGATCCTTCAAGTTTCCAGTTATCATTATGGTTTTGAGATTGCCAATCCTACCAGTTTTATCCTAAGAAACCCACTTATATCATCTCATGCTTATGATGGGAAAGGTATTGCTCTCCCTGTTTGTCAGTAAGAAAGGCTCAAAGAAGGTAGATAACTTCA
The DNA here is from genome assembly GCF_000442215.2 of Lipotes vexillifer. Lineage (NCBI taxonomy): Eukaryota > Metazoa > Chordata > Mammalia > Artiodactyla > Lipotidae > Lipotes > Lipotes vexillifer. The sequence goes on along the minus strand of NW_006799183.1, from coordinate 836,921 downwards.
AGAGCTGAGCTGAGCTGAGCTGCAAGTGTCAGAGCAGCTGATTGACACAAAAAGCCAAAATGAAAGTAATATACAATACTTTAGTCACCTCAGTGCAAAAGTGTAAGCAAGAGGCTAAATTAGCAACAGGGCTGCCTGTCCCACTGTTCCATTTGTTCCCCAGTCAATGGCAGCGGTCAAGGGTCAGAAGGATTGCTCACTGCTAAGACAGGCTGAACAAAAGGATCCTGCAGTTTTATGGACCTGGGCGAGGAGAGGAAGGAACGGTAAGAGCTAGGAGAGCAAAAAACTTAATACTGAGCCAGAAAGGAAAAAGGTGTCTCCACCATCCCCTCTTCTTTCCCCATAAAGACGCCTCAGGAAAGTCTCTGCTGTAGGTAGTTCCTGATGAAGACGTCTCTTAGCGCAGATCCTGATACAGAGAGCATAAGAGCACAAGCTGGCCAGGGCTTCCAGAGGCCTTGAGTGCTACTTACTCCCTTCAGAGATGGCCTGTGCAGCAAGGCTGGTGTGAGCAAGCCAGCTTTCCGCTCTCAGGCCTCTGCCCAGTTAACTGCCTGTGGTCAGATCTGAAAGAGCACACAGAGGGTTCTGACCAGGGGCCAGACTCCTCAATAATTTCGGCATAAACTGATTCAAACCAAAACATACAACCTGTAGGGCTTGAAAAAAAAATCACATGTTCTTCTGTTCAAAGATGTTGGTCTCATTAAAAACAGTTTTAGTAAATTACCTATGACTTTATTGATGTTCCTCTAATCTCTTTTAATTTTGCTATTCTTTACTAATAAGATGTATCTTTGGAAATGTTTATCGTAACTTGGGATAGAAAACAGAGGTGGAGATTGAGATGTAGACCCAGAGGCCACTTACAAAAAGGAAGGAGACAGAAATTACTTGTGCTGGGATTTCTGTTAGACGGCCAGAGGGTTCTGCTTGCCTGGATATGCCATAAAAGTCACCGATCTCCAAAAATAAGACAAACTTAGGTTTCACTAATGTTTCATTGTTATAAATTCTTTCTGCTTTGTCTTCATACATGCTGCCTTAGCTCCTTCGCTAAATGCCAAGCTGTGTTCACTGGCAGTGTTTTCTTAATTCTTATTTTATAACCGTGTAACAAATACCAAAATTATATCTGGATAGGAAGCTTCCAGTAAATATTATTGAGTTGAATATACTAAGCAGTCAATAAAACATAGAGCTTTGCTGTTCCTGGAGATCAGTGACTTTTTTTGTACATTCAGGCAGCAGGATAGCCTGGCTGTCGATTAGTAGTTTGAATATCGATGTTAGAAATGACAGATTGTGATCTGGGTTCAAGATTGGCAAAGCCAACCTGATAGGAAGTTAAAAGGAATAAATTACTAATTAGAGAAAGAGGTTTCAGACTGAGATGCATTATAAACTTCAAACTTCAATTTCACTGGGATTTAATGTCACACTTAATGGAGAAGAGTGATTTCAAATGTCCCTTTTGGCATCACTCTGCACATTGAAACTAATATGCTGTCGTCAGTCTTTGGTTAATATGAGAAAGTAGCATAATTATGCCCCGATACTGTTGTATATATTAACTTTTCCTTAGGCATAACTTTAAACATGGAGTTTCCATTCATATGTTTCATATAAGCAGTTTTATCACTGCAGTCATATTTCTGCTTAGACTATGACGTTTCCTTACTAAGGAAACCTTTAGACTCATCAGGACTCATTGATACTTTAAGTTCAGTTTTTGGCTGTTTTGTTACTATTTTCCATATCTCAAAACATAGAGATTATAGATTTTTCAAATCAAATCTGTAAAATAAAAACTAATGTTAGGGGAATTAACATTCTTGAGTGCCTATCACATGACGAACTCAGTGCTAATGCGTTATAGTAAACTATCTCATTGAATCATGATAAAAATCTTGTAAGGAAAGGTGCTTTTTTCCCTACTTATGTATGAGAAAATGGGGCTATGTGACTGATTAACCAAAATCATATAAATAGAGCTGGAAGTAAAGCCAGGAATGAAGGCAGATTTGTTGGTTCCAAAGTTGTACCACTTTGTGTAGAACTTTTTCCATTTGTCTAGTTCTTGTGTATTAGGTTTGAATTAAAAATGAGGTATTTTGTCATATTGCCATCATAAAACTATTCCAAAGCCCATATATATATAGGATAATATCAAGATAAATTCAATTTTTTTTCTCAGTAATAACTTGTGTTTCAAATGTGAAGTCATTTTTTTTTATACATAGGGTAGAAATGCTGTTATCATAGTCAAATTCACTTTAATACTCCAGGAAAATATTTGCTAATATCCATGGGAAATCATCTGGCTGTCCACTACTTATCACTATAGTAGTAGAAATAAAAATCTGGTGGGGCTTCCCTGGTGGCGCAGTGGTTGAGAGTCCGCCTGCCGATGCAGGGGACGCGGGTTTGTGCCCCCGTCTGGTAAGATCCCACCTGCCGCGGAGCGGCTAGGCCCGTGAGCCATGGCCGTTGAGCCTGCGCGTCCGGAGCCTGTGCTCCGCAACGGGAGAGGCCACAACAGTGAGAGGCCCACATACTGCCAAAAAAAAAAAAAAAAAAAAATCTGGTGAGTGTCAAACGTAAATTCCATATAATTAACCATTATGATTTTTGAGCTTCTGTATTTTCCACCAAGGCACCTGGTGAAAATCCATTTTCTAAAATTATTGTGAAATACTGGTATTAAAAACTAGTAAACAGGGGCTTCCCTGGTGGCGCAGTGGTTGAGAGTCCGCCTGCCGATGCAGGGGACACGGGTTCGTGCCCCGGTCCGGGAAGATCCCACATGCCGCGGAGCGGCTGGGCCCGTGAGCCATGGCCGCTGAGCCTGCTCGTCCGGAGCCTGTGCTCTGCAACGGGAGAGGCCACAACAGTGAGAGGCCCACCTCAGAGGTACCGCAAAAAAAAACCCCAAAAACAAAAAACAAACAAACAAAAAATTAGCATGTGGGCCTATTAATATAAGCAAAAGAAAAAATAAAACAAATTGAGTGCATAAGTTATGGAGTAGAGATCCACACTTAGATTTGGCAGGAATGGGAAATTCAAAATAGGAATATAGTGACTGCTGTTATTCTTTAGTAATTACTTCAAATGCAGTTTTTAATTGGTAGTAGCTATCTTTTCTCTTATGAGGAAGAACTTATTTTCCCCATTGTCTTTGTTTGATGTACAATAGTATGAAAACAGTATTGGAAAATTTCACTTTTGTCCATCCATCCCTATTATCTTTCTCATCACTTAAAAATTTCTCTTGAAAACTTAATTGCTTAAGAGCGTATGTAAATTTAATTAAATAGAAATAATAAATTTGAAGTGTATAAGCAAGTCCTTGGGAGTTTTACCATTTCAAATATCTCAGATACATTAAATTAAAGCGCTCTGAGCAAAGACTGCAAGATATCCTGCACAATTCTACTATTCATTAGAGGTTCCAGTTGATGAGAAGTGGTAGCCTTCTTGATAGAAATAACAGATATTTGTCATTGACTTGAATTACCATATCATGTCAGAAGTCAGTCACTTTAGGTGGGAAATACAAAACCATGATTTTATTATTTTTCTTTCATAAACAGTGTGTCAAAGGAAAAAAAAGGAATGTACTGGTAAAAGCTGAACCTAAAACTAAAGTAAAATATTATCAAAAATTATAGAATGGTTTTATTGATAATGTAATACTTCACTGTAAAATTCCAACAATCAGGGCCCCCATTTATTAAATATGAAAAGGGTGAATAATCTTCACAAACAGCAATAATTATAATTTATAAAGATTCCAAATATACTATTTCAGGGAGGTCCCTGGTGGCATAGTAGTTAGGATTCCAGGCTTTCACTGCTGTGGCCAGGGTTCAGTCCTTGGTCAGGGAACTGAGATCCTGAAAGCTGCATGGTACAGCTGAAAAGCAAACAAAAATAAGACCAAAAAAAACCAAAATGTTTCAAGTTAAAAAATTTAAATACCTGATCATTCGGTAGTCATTTATTTAATCTAATGCCACAAAAATATTGAAATAAAAATGGACAAGAGTGGAATGAATGTATTTTTACAAATAGTGCTAATTAAAAAATAATAAAAAAACAAAATTTACTTCATAGTCATTTACTTTTTTGTCATATTGGTTAGTGCACTTGAGTATGAAATGACAATGGTGTTCATTGATATCATAATCTCTAATTGGATTCAATATATTATACAATAAAAATTGGACCAAAAAGTTTAGAAAATTCCCATAGTGAAGAATCAGTACCAAATATAACCCAAAGTACAACAGTGTGTTTTTGTTTAAATACAATCTTAACCATGCTTCCTTGTGATGCTTGGTATTTCTGTTGAGGATATTGGAAAACTCTAGAAATAAAACTAGGAATGAAACTGAGATTTTCTGCCTCAAAAATATATTTGTAAATTGAGTAAAAATCATTTATGTCCACAATAAGTAGTAAAGGGATACACAAGACTAAAAGATGCAAAACATGATGTCAAAAAGATTAAACATGCTGTGGGTGTGTGAAAATGCAGGATTGTTGGAATGCTTTCAAACTTAAGAGATCATCAACTTAAAATAATCATATATTCTATATATATATATATATATATATATATATATAATATATATGTACACATGCCTATATGTTGCTATATATAAACCTCATAGTAACCACAAACCAAAAACCTGTAATAGATACACACACACAAAAATGAAAGGTGTCCAAACATAACACTAAAGATAGGTATCAAATAACAAGGGAAGATAGCAAAAGAACAAGAAAGAACTGCAAAAAAAACCTAGAAAACAATTAACATGGAAACAAGTATATACCTATTCATAATTACTTCAAATGTAAATGGATTAAATGTTCCAATCAAAAGACATAGAGTGGTTGAATAGATACAAAACAAGCCTGGAAACAGGTTACTTTACCCTCATTCTGGGCCTTCCTTTTTCACAGTTGTTGCACTTCAGACATCATGGAAGCATTTTAGGCAGACAAAGAAAGTGGACAAGGTAGGGCCAACTAACTCCCTAATATCTCACTTGCATTACTGAGTCTTCTGGCTAATATTTTTCTTGTTTAGAATCTTGACATGAGAACTTTATTCCTAATGAAATCAAATGTTAAGGAGCCATTTGTCTAACAGAAAGCTAAAGAGCCATTGTCCCCAAAAGTTGTCCTTCCAAAGGTTCCTGAGTTTCTTGGAGTATGTTTACAAACCCTGACAGAGTGGAGAGAGATCTTTTAGCCAGCAAGAGTTCAGGAGCTAAGCAGACCCAAGCAACCAGTATCAACCAAAGGAGCCAAGTAATTCCACAGTCGTAACCCCTGGCTCACAGCTGCTTTTGTAATACACAGCCACAAAAGGCAGAGGGATGGTAGGAGATGCTTTTCCAAACACCTTTCCCATATCCCACTGTGTGGGACATGTTCACAGACTGAAGCTCAGGAGAGACTGCCCAAGGTTTAATGGAGTCAGCATCATTTCAGTCTGAAAATTCCATCCAGTCAATTTGTCATAGGCCAGGATCTTCTCATCCCCTGCAGCCCCTGGAGACTCAGAATTTCTTGAAGTATTGTCACCCATCAAAAGTACAGTAGTGGTAGGGGTGGTCCCACTGATCCCACCTCCTGGTATCTGCACCAGTGAAAAATGCCTTCTCCTCGTGTGCGGGATGCACCAAGTGGCTTACTTCAGTATAATCAGATGTCCAAGATGGATCTCACCAGCTAAAATCAAGGTGTTGGCAAGGCTGCATTCCTTCCGGGGACTAAGGGGAAATCTTCTCCAGCTTCTAGAGGCTGCCAGCTTTTTTGGCCCATGACCCCTTTCCTCCATCTTAAAAATCAGCAGTAAAGCATCTTCAGACCTCTCTGGCTAATTTTACCTTATCCTTCTAGAGCAGATGTGCCATGTCAGGAAGGGCATGGCATGAACATTGTGTGAGTCAATAAATTGTTTTTTCTACAATCAGCAACATTCTCTCATTTTCCACCATCATATACTGGTCACTAAGCCAAAGGAGTGATATTCCTATGGCCCAAGTATCTGTGTATAGTAAGTTTTGTAATGGTTATTACAACCATGTGCATATGCCCTACACAATTTCAGATTCCCAGATTGATTCTTGTGTCAACTTTTCTATCAGTAAGGTCAGTTAAAGTTTGAAATTGGACCTTAGCCAAGAAATATAGGATAATACCATTGTGAACAATATAGATGAAAAAAATGATGAACCATATGTAATAGAAAATAGTATAGGCATAAAATTTTACTTCCAGAAGGTTGTTCACGGCAAAACTTAGCTATATTGGGGCTGAAACATCAGGCAGTGTAGCTGGATCAAGTTACTTTTTATTAGAGGAAATCAGAATAAATTTTTAGATAAAAGAAGTGTTTTAGATAAAAGAAGCTTTTCAGATTGCTGGAGATAAAGGAGGATATCTAGCAAGAATGACAAAAGGAAAATGTGAGGTAATATGGTTAAGAAAACTAAATAATTTGTTCTTGGAAATGAGGGAAAGCTTTATTTTTTCACGGATAAAGGCAAAAAAGCAGGAGCATGTGTAGTGGGTCTCAAACATTAATATATGTTAAAAATCATCTTGGGAAGGTTTTAATTATGTGTTTTGTTCCCTCTCATGATCTAATAAATAGATGGGCTGGAAGAAGTAATCTATATTTTTAAACAAGCATCCATTGGGATTCTAATGCAAGTGATGTGCAGATTACATTTAAAAAAGGGTATATATATATATTTTAACTACATTTTTCTTCTTTTTTTCTTTTTTGGCTGTGCCATGCAGCATGCAAATCTTAGTTCCCCAACCAAGGATGGGACCCGTGCCCCCTGTGGTGGAAGTTCAGAGTCCTAACCAGTGGACTGTTAGGGAATTCCCCCAAAGTGTACATTTTAAATAAGAGAGGAGAAAAGATACAATAGTTCACACATTTTCTCTATAAAGTAGATTAAAAAGTTCTATGACTATCATGAGAATTTAATGAGTGTGACTTAGGAAAATTTTTTTTTTAACTTTGTGAACATTGTGTCAGTGAATTCACAAGATTAATATAAGCTTCGTTTGGATGATTTATGGTGCACAAGACATCCCAGTTCCATGTTTCTCTAGCTGTAGGCCACAGTCTCGTGTTAATTATCCCAACAACAAGAGCAAACTAACACAGCCTTAGGGTTTTGTCAGACTATAATAATGCAAACTTTATGTCTTAAATATCAGGTGATCTATCTCTAAGAAATATAAAACAAATAAGATGATATATAGCTTTTAAACTTAAACTGGTTTTATGTAAATTCCTAATGTATTCTTTGCCCTGAAAACTAGGTAAATTGTAAATAGTAATGAATATGTAATGATCTTGACAAGACTTCACAAATACAACCTTGGGGTTTATCCCCTGAGGATTAGAAAACAAAATCAAAAGAAGTAAGTTATAGGAAACATTGGGAAGCACAATTCAATATTTATAATATTTATAAAATGATAAGTGAAAAAGGCAAAAATCTGCTTTGGTAAAGTAGCATTTTGTTTGTAATCATGATTTAAGTGTTGAGCTAAGGTAGTATAAGCCAGGCAATAGGAAGGCAGAATGACGCTGTATGAAGGCCAAGGTCTTTGCCTTCAGAAAGACCTTCTCTACCCTTAACTAGATGGGAATCTGGACTGAGATTTGCAGCCTCTTCACTGTAAAATGAGGATGATAAACCTTTCTACCAGATGAGTTTTTTAAGTGTCTCCACAGTTTCTACTAATAAAGGAATAAAGTCTGAAGATACATTTTAGGGGGGAAAAAAGAATGTGTTGCTCTTAAAGTCAGATTACCAGGAGAAATAAGAGAATGTGATTGTTGAGAAGCAAATAGAATACAAACAGTTTCAAAAGGTGTGGCATAATAAAATAACTTTGACAGAAGGAAAACTAAGTATACTATGATTTTTGTTTTTGTTTTTTGTTTTTTCCACAGTATGAATGTACCAGAATTTATTCAACTATTTCTCTACTAATAGACATTCAGGGTTGTTTTTTCCCAACTGCAAACAATACTGAAGTAAACACATCTTTGTGAATATATCCTCATATACTGATGCTTTCATTATTGTAGGGTAGAGTCCCCTAAAGTGAGTATGTACTTTGAAAATTTTAGAGATATTGTAACACTAAATTATTAATGTTCTTTATGACCTATTCATTTTTTTCTTTATTGGGGTATAGCTTCTTTACAGATGAACCTATTTGCAGGGCAGGAATAGAGACACAGACATAGAGAACAGACATGTGGACAGGTGGGGAAGATGGGGGCATGGGATGAATTAGGAGATTGGGGTTGACATACGTACACTACCATACGTAAAACAGCTAGTGGGAACGTGCTGTGTAGCACAGGGAGCTCAGCCCGGTGCTCTGTGATGACCTAGATGGGTGGGATGGGGGCTGTTGGAGGGAGGTCCAAGAGGGAGGGGATACAGGTATACATATAGCTGATTCACTTCATCGTGGGCTACCTTTTTAAAATGTATTGCTACAATAGCCTGTTAAAAAGTTCCTACGCATGCTATTATGGAAGATGGTACCAGAAGTATAATGATAGTGTAAATATAGAAGCACGGGGAGAAATGGAGAATAATTGTACCATTTCGTTTTGATGTTTATTCGATCTACTGAGGTAATTCAATCCCATTGTCACTCTAACATTTCTTATGGTGCTACAGGGAGTGATACACTTCAGTGAAACAATTAATAATGTTTCTATGCAAGAACAAAGGGATCGTACAACTCTAAGTATTTTTCATGTTTCAAGATTTTGATATTTAAAAAGGCGAAAAAATCAGATTCTTTTTACCCTAGGTATAGTTATAACACTTGATAAAGGTACCTTTTTTGTTATGTTGCCCTTGAATATAAATCTGGAGGGTGGGACTACATAAATTTGTAATTTTTCAGGAGGCTTTTATCTTTTATTTATTTATTTTACCTGATCCTTGTTGATTGTGTCACCTGAATTAAAAAAATGCAGAACCTAAAAGTTGAGGATTATGTTTTATTTGGCAGCATACTGAGGATGTAAGCCCAGGAGGCAACCTCTCAGATGCTCCGAGGGACGGCTCCACAGAACTGAGGGAGGAGCCAGGATATAGAGGGGTTTTTGCAAAAATAAAGAAAGAAATAAAGCAGTCGTCAGAACATCAAAAGATTACTGTTAATTAAAGAAAACCAGACACCTCATGTTAATGAGTTTAGAGCTCTTCTATGTACAGGAAGAGGCAAGAGTCTGGGCTCACCGACATCACTCTTTTGATCTGCACCTTAATTCTCTGGGGTCAGTATCCTGCTCTTTCCCATCCTGAGTCCCATCAGGGGGCATCTTTGGGGGCAACTGCAGTGAGTGAGGGCTTGATGGCCCAGCATCCTTTGTTTACTGATATGGCAGGGGACATTCTTCATCCACAATTGATTACAGTTTCTATCATCTCAATAAATGTCTCTAATTGAGATCCCATAAAAGATAATAATGGATACCTGATTACAGTCCTGTATTTAAATTAAGGTTTTCCTTCACTATTTTTTGGATTATCAACCATCAAATGATGAAGAGGGGTTGATGAATGTTTGTTGATTGCAAATACTTAGTCTCTGAGAATAAAATTATTTTAAATATAGTGTATTTTATTATGGATGGAATATAGGAATGATTTTCTATCAGAGTTTAGGAGGAAGATTTACTAATGAGAATAGATAGTTGGAATATAATTATAAATGACAATGAAAGTGATTACTTGCACTTTACCAGAATCTTCATATGCATATATCATAAACATTCTTTTATTCTTAGTAATCAATGAGGCCAGTTAACTTGTGAACATATACAGCAAGTATAGAATGGAATCAAAATCCTTTCCAAGGTTCTGATTTCAAAATCCTTGCTTTTGCCCCTTTGGTAAATTCCTTCTAAGTCACTCCTGGTTTAATGAATGCCTATTTTGTGACAGGTAGTATACTAGAACATTAACTGACTTAAACTTATTTAATCAGATGAAATGTTTTCCTAACCTTATTTTAAAGGTGAGGAAACTGAGATGCAAGGAGTTCATCTTACTGTCTCAGAATCAGATAATTGTTAAACATCAGATCTCTGAGTTCATATAGAAAAAGACTGAGAACTTTAACAGAATCCCTATGGGATAATTAAGCTTTAATAGTCACGCCAATTTTATTAGATTTATTTTTTATAATTCTGAGATAAAACAATTGCTAAAGAAGAGTGTCAAGTATGACAGAAGAGACTGGTCCTTTCTAATATAAAACCACTTGGTAAAGTTCCCTCTTTAGGGAGTTCAAGTAAATTGGAAGCACAATTCTTGTTAGCAATAATCTGTTATAAGCTCGTATCACTTTTTAAATTTAAATGTTTAGATATTTTCTTTCTTTAAACATGAAAATAATTTGGGAATATATATATATATATATATATATATATATATATATATATATTGCTGTAAGGATTAAAAAGTAAAACACAAACAGGTTTTAATTAGTCAATGACATATTAAATATAACTGAACTGCATTAGGAATTCATGTTTTGCATACCTTATAATGTTTGTTTCAATCAAAGTCTTTGCAGAAAATAAATATTTTAAACATGACCTTCACACTTCATTATATTTTCTGTACTCTATATACTTATGTTGGTAGTCAGTTCACAGACCAGATATGCTCCAGAAAAGTTGCATGTGGAACAAAACTTGTAATTTATAATTTAAAAGATGGTAAGAGAATGTGCTTTTTAAAGGAAAGTTCAGGTGAGTATTTCTGAAATGTAAATAGAATTTTTGCATATGGATTTACCTGAATGTTTTCTTAAAGGATAATATTTGAAGGGATTTTGGCTTCTGGTCCTCCTGTGACCTTCTCCCACACTCCCACTCTGTCCTCTAGCTCCCATGCTCCTGTCCCTTCTTTTCACGTCACCAGGATCACCACCTACTAAGTATTGATACTTACATGGTTAGATCACCACGGTAAATTTCGGGTACATTATATTAGGTGCTGCATTAGTGAATTGTAATGTATTAGTTCTAGTTTCCCAAAAAATTCTGTGATTATATTTTGGGTTCAATAGAAATTGTACCCCTCAGGCTTGGTTAAAAGATTTACTACCTTAATTAACTTCAAGCTTGTTTAAATTTCAGTATTCAATCTTAAGCTGTAATTATTAAGCGATTTAGAATTAAAATAACAAAACAACAATAAGCCTTTATATTAAAACTGTAGTGTTGCAGACACATTCGTAAGTATTTTTCACAAATTAAAATGTTTAGTCTTGTAACGTGGTAGTTATCACTCATATCCCAATTTTATAGCTGATGATTCTGGGACGAGAGTTTATGGGATTCGCCTTCATCACATAACTCTTGTTTCTGTTACAGATCCCACTTCAACACCTTTCCTTACATCTTCCAATCCCTAACCCCCATGGTAGCCAGCCTATCAATTCATGAGCAATAATTCCCTCTGAAGCTTCAGTAGCCTTTGATGCCTAATTGAAATAATGCTCTCAGAAAGGCCTGGTGGCTTCTATACTTCTCATCGCCACCCTTTTATCTTTGTTAAATGAATCTAGAGAATCACGTTACAAGTCTATGGGCTACTGAATATCACAAAGGCTGAACACAACCGTGTGGATTCAAGCACCAAACTAATCTACCCTAATCATAGAATAGTTCTGGAGAAGGGCAAAGTAGAGAAATCTGACTTTTCTCGCCCTCTGAACTGCCACTAATCTTACTTTCCTTTAGTGGAAAAACACACTTTGGAAACTGAAGAAAACCCTTGTTCATTCTTCACTTTGTTATTGAACTACATGCTATTATCCTAAAAGTTAGTAGGGATAGAACATTTTCATTCCTTAGTAAGTATGAACACACTATTTCCATTTAACTCCAAATACTTTTATGTATATATTGTTTGATTGCTTTTCCTTCATCGGGAAGTAACATTAAAGTTCAACTTTATTCTTTGAATTTGCTGTTGTGAATTATTAGAAGGAACACAACTGTGAAGCATCTCTTTTCCCTCCTACCTTCCCACGTGATGCTGATGCTGATCCTCAGCCTTCTTGTTTGCCAGCTAATCCATCACTCACTACCTCTAGATTTTCACGACATCTAGGCTTTTACCTTCCTCTGTTTCCCCCAGCGACCCCATCCAGCCCCAAAGTCAGTGATGACGACACTGCAAGGACACCTCCAACAGCTCAGAACTTTGCAGCTTTCATTTGTGGGGACCTCCCTCCTCTTTCTGGCTCCTCCCATGGCTGCTTTCTTTCCAAGTCTAACCTTTCTGTGAGGAAGACATCCCCTGGTAGAGAGAACTTTCATGGCCATTCCATCTAAAGTCAGTTTCCCACCATAATGTTTCCCTGCCATAATTTTACGCTGGAGATGAGATTCTTCATGTGTTTACTCTTTGATTCCCCTCGCTGTAATTATGCTTCCTGAGTCAGATTTTGGTTGGTTGGTTCACTGTAATATACACAGTGCTTGAATGGTGTTTATTCCCTAGTAGGTGTTTCATAATATTTACAATGGGAGTAGAAAAACTCATGAGTAAATGAAAATGTGATTATCACATGTTGCTAGCTTTTAGTTAATGAGGGCTAGAGGCTATAGTTACTGTAATAGTGTATATACTAAGTTATAAACAAATATTAGTGAGATAAACACATAAAAGATTAAAGAAGAAATGTAAAGAAATACAAATAGATATCCCTTGCTTCTGGGGACAACCGAGAACGTTCCCAGATCCCCGTGGGTGGGCTGAGTGCTCTGTTATGATAACATCTCAGCCCACCCTCTCCTTCTGCCCAGTCTTGATTCTCACAGAGGTATTGCTCCCCAGAACCATCCCAAGTGAGTCTCAGAGGCTGTTTCTGGGAAAATCTGATCTAAGATCACAGCTTCAAAAAAAGATACCATTCCTGCCCACCTGGAGTTCACACCGTAATGGAAAGACAGACCACGCATGTAAGTAAGACAGTTCAGTTGGTCCCCTGACTCCCGTGGTGTGTTGTGACCTGTGTGCAGGACCCAGTGGTTCCCCCCAGACCCCACCTCCTGTGTGCAGGACCCAGTGGCTGCCCCCCAGCACCCCACATTGTGTGTTGCTATATGGGTGTGGGTGATCGCAGCACCACGGGACTGATTAGTGCGATTCTGAGGTGAGGCAGCTTGTCTCTGGTCACTGAAGAAAAGACGTCTCTTTCTGTCACCCCATTTCTCCTTCATCCCACTTATCAACTACCTGGTGTTTCACCAGTGCTGAGAAGAAACGGAAAATCACTTCCTTCCTGCTTCCTGGACAAGTGTGTAATCCAGCTTCCACAGGAAGGTCAGGCCAAGATTTCCCCAGGTGCCCCGCTTCTGGCCCCTGGTCCCCCAACAGCTGGGAGGCTGCTGTCCTCCTCACACCTTGCACGTGTGCCCACCTTTTCAGCTGCATCAGGAAACCATTCCCACATCCTCTCTCAGATCCGCTACAATGTCACTTCCATCTAGTGCACCCACGGTCTTCCAACAGCAGGCACCCAGCTGTAGCTGAGTGCCTTAGGAAAAAGGACCAAGACAAGCAGGCAAGGTTGGCTCACGCTCTGGGCTCTGACACTTCCCAGCAGCAGGAACTCACCTCTCGGAGCCTCAGTTTTCTCATCTGTAAAATGGGATCATCCTGCCCACCACCCGGGACCTTGTGAGGATGCAGTAAGGTGATTCACACCTGGCACCCAGCACCCTGCACTGCCTGGTACACCGTGCCTTTCACTTCTTCTCAAGCCTGCCTCACCTGCACCGGGTTTACGTGCAGGATCCCCTTCTCATGAGGCATCCCACCTCGTGAGCCTCAAAGAGAGCTATGAGGAGACATTTACCTCCTGGTGTATGGGTACCATCTTCCCTAACCCAGGGTCACAGGCATCTCGGGCTGGTCATGGTACCCCCAAGAGTCCCAGACACCCCTCCTCTATCTCTCTGTCCCATCTGTAGACTCTGCTCCCACCATTTGTCCTGGGGGTGTTTCTGCTGCTGTTTCACCTTTGGCTGAAAACCCACCACACCTGGCATCAAGGCTTTTCTGGTCCAAAGCACTGTTCTCAGTCAGCACCTTGAGTGGCCCCTGGCCCTCACCTGGGGTCCATTATCCCGTCTGATGCTACAGAGGAGGTGGTTTATCTATATCTTCTTGTCCAAAAACACCATCCTCAGCTAGGTCAATGAGAATGGCTGTCACATATTCTGTGTCAGGCAGGGGTCTTAAAAAAATAGATAAAGGAAATACAAATATCTCAATTTTCTTGATAGAGTATTAATGTTTAAATTACAAACAAAGAAGACCTTAAGATGATGAATGAAATATAATCAACAGGTTTAGGAAGTTTTATATATATATTTTTATTTCTTGATGCCACCTGCTCTGAGACCTTGGGCAAATTACTCAGATCTTCTGTTTCAGCTTATTCCTTCATAGAATAAGTATGCTGAATTATCTTACAAGTAATTCTATGTCTTCCTTTTATAACATTAAATTTAAATAGGGTGCCTATTTTGTCTTATGCATGAGAAAAGGGGTTAGAGAAAATCATATCCGTTCTTACTATATCTGCACCTGAAATTAGCAGACAGAAATTAGAAAAACATAATTCACAACCAAAATATAAATGAAGTATATTAGAGAGGAAATCAATTTAATACGTTGTGTGTAGGCAACACTCTAATCATTTCAAGAAGGAGATTTGTGCTGAATCCTGGGTTTCCTGCTCCTCCTGTGATGTCTCGTGTAGTATTCCATGGGAGGGGCAGAGCTGTCCCCATGGAAATGGCCCTCCCCTCTCTCTTGTTTAGAGCAATACTACACTAGATTTCAGAGACGTGAATGCTATTTAATGACCTCAGTCATGCAATCACCTCGGATTTCTCAATTTTAAAGCAAAGTTATAACATGGATAGAATCAGGTTTCTTCTGAAACCAGCAGCACATGTTGGGAATGGAAAAAGGATATAACTGACTTTGGATGCTATATGTGATATACACCTCTGACTAACATCTTTATCACTGTTGCCAGCTTAAGGATTCTATAATAAAGCTATAGTTTTGAGATTGGACTACACATAATTCTTACACATCGAAAGGATCACTTTTAAATTGTGCAACATAATTGAACCTAGAAATACAACCCAAAAGAGGGGAAGCCACACATTTAATATTTTTAAAACCTCAGATTGTTATCCATTGTTTTATTAGCAAGAAGAGTTTCAATAAACAAGTATATTTTTAATTGGTATAATATTTAGTGGGCATAAATTTACCTATCGAAATCAAACTTTTCTGACACATAACATGTACTGCCCTGATAAAATGAATAAAATGATTATTTCAAAATGTAACCTGCAAGATTTGCATCAATAGGAGAAGAATACACTAGGAAACAGTCGTCCATGGATGTATTATATTTTCGCATGTCTGTGAGCAGAGGCACTGACCGTTTGTGTTCTGGACTATATTTGTAAGGATACAGTCTTTGAAGACAGAAATAGTGCCTCCCTGTAAAGTCGACTGCAGGTTTGTTTACTGTCTTCAGCATTCACCAGGCTCCCACTGGACTTCGGGGACAGAGGGACCTGATACAAGTCCAAAGCTCATGCCACTTGCTGTACCATGAGTAATAAAGCCCTTTGTCTCTGATCCAGGAATATCTCATCTTCTGCCAGCATTCACGAAACTGTAGCAGGCTTACTTATCAGCTTGTATGTAGGAAAAAATATCAGACCATTCACAGTTTTGGACAGCTTTAACTGATTTCATCCAGCAAACTAACTGCATGATGTATCAAGGTTGAATCTAATTTCGATAACATCTTTAAATAAAAACTTTGCTATGTAATCCAATGAAATTAATAAGTGTTTCAGTGTAATTGTTAGTTTAAAACTGGAATGCTACAGCATGATATAATAATACAAATAAATACAAACATCCAGAGAAGTGTTATCTAAGGATGCCTGGTAAACCTAATTGGCAACATTTAATGATATATAGCACTTCATATAGGTCTAGTGAAAGGTAAAATTAAACTTTTCAGCATTATGTATTTTTAAAGTGTTGTTTCTAAGAAATAATTTTCCAACTAAATGCCTGTGAGCTTTGAGTGGTTATAATTCATTAATTCCTCATTTTTTAAATTAACTCGTTCAAATGCCCATCACACACTTCCTATCTGCCAGGCACTGTGCTAAACGCTGTAGGTTACATAGTGAACTACACGGTACCTGCCTTCATACGTAAGACTACAGAGATAGTTGATTAACAAATAGTCACACAAAAATTAAAAGCTAATAACAATTATACTAAAAACTAAGAATAAAAGAGTTTAGAGTAATATGATAAATTGTACAAAGGGGACCTAATTTATGTTATCCAACAGGAGACTAATGTAATATCTCAAGGATACATAGGTGATATTCTGCAAAGCGTATGCCTGGCAACGGCGATGAGGGCCACAATGTGGGAGGAAGGATGCTGGGCTGCTGGAGGGTCTGAAAGTGGCCTCTCATTTTTTTTTTTTTTTTTTCAGCCGCTCCGCGGCGTGTGGGATCTTCCCGGACCGGGGCACGAACCCGTGTACCCTGCATCGGCAGGTGGACTCTCAACCACCGAGCCACCAGGGAAGCCCTGAAAGTGGCCTCTCTTGACAGAACCTGATGGCAGGAGACAAGCCTGGGGAAGCAATCAGATATTATTTTTTGATATAAAATTTAAAACTCTTCCCATGTTCATTGCAGCACTATTTACAATAGCTAGGACATGGAAGAAACCTAAATGTCATATGATACCACTTATATGCGGAATCTAAAATATGGTACAAATGAACCTGTTTACAAAACAGAAATAGAGTCACAGATGTAGACAACAAACTTATGGTTACTAAGGGGGAAAGTAGGGGGTAGGGAAGGATAAATTGGGAGATTGGGATTGACATATACACACTACTGTATATAAAATAGATAACCAAAAAAGGACCTATTGTATAGCACAGGGAACTCTGCTCAATACTCTGTAATAATCTAAATGGGAAAAGGATTTGAAAAAGAATAGATACATGTATATGTATCACTGAATCACTTTGCTGTACAGCAGAAACTGACGCATTGTTTATATTCCAATAAAAATTAATTAAAAAAATAAAATGAAACTCTCTTACAACATTTTCTTTTATTGTACCACACGTCTTTTCCCCCTATGTATGTTAGCCTGAGGTATAAAATATTTTGAAGGGATATGTATTTACGATTTACTAGAAAGGCATTCTAATACATTCACTCTAGAAACCTATTAGATTACTCTTTTAGGACACATAGTCATGACTTTATCATTTTCATGATTTTAGAAAAGTGTAGAAAATTTCCAAATTGTGAATATAGCCTTATTTTCAGTTACTCTTTTCTTTCCCATTTTTCTCTGAGTGTAAAACTATCATCTGAACAATGAAGCTATCTGACCCCATGTGGCCCAGAGAAAAGGAACCCTCAGTGAAGCAGTCCTTCCCTGAGGAAGCAGGAATATCCAGCTCCACTTCTAAAGGACAGAACATCTTACCAACCACATGAAAAACATAGTGATTGTTGATGAGGGGATGAACTGTTAGAAGTAATTATAAAATGTTAGTCCTTGTAACTTTCACAAGTTTATTCCCATTTAGAAATCTCCACAAAATCAGATGTACAAACTATTAATTCCTTATGATTAAGAGAATATGTCTCACATTTTATTCTAACTGCAAAGTGCTTTCCAAAAGTGCATTTTATTTGCTCCTTACATCTATTTGTGAGCTAAAGTAAGCAAATATTTTAATTCCCATGTTGTATATTTGGAAATCGAAGCCTAGAGAGCTGAAATAACTTTCCCCAGTTTCTTGAAACCAGTCCATGACAAAGCTGGGTTTCAAACCCAAGTCTTTATTTTTCAGAAATTTCATGACCTAAATAAATAATTGGATGAAGTGTTGTAAAGTTAACACAAGCAACAGCAAGTCTTGTCTAAGCTCAGTTTTCACGGGAAAAGTATAAGACACGTGTGGATATACATTATCATCCAGCAGAGCTGAAGGAAACAGAAATAGGTAGAAAGAAAAACAAACATTGAAAGATGATAAATAATTGTTCTGCTGTAAATACTGTGAATATCTTTTGTTTTACCTAAGCATACTTTGAATTGGAGAGTTGAAAATTATTTAAGATTGGGAGCAGATAAAAATCAGCTGGCTTTTTTCAGATCTTTAACATCAATTGTATCTTTTTTGTGTGTGTGTGATTAGTTAAAAGGAAATAATTTCTTACCATTAGACATCTGAAAGGAGAGTCATGCAGTCTTTGTTTGAGATTCACAGTGGCTGGTAAAGAAGAGGTGCCCAGTAAACATTTCCTGAAAAAATAAATTGTCTTAGAGAAGGTTTTAAAGTTCTTCATTTTTTAAAATTCTTGTTTATTCTTATCTCTGAAACAGAGAGAATAAATATAAAAGAGTCATTGTTTTGGAATATGATATATGTTTTAGCTGTGTTATATGCAATTAGCAGAACAATACTCCTAATTCTCTCCCGACTCATCAAAGACAGCTGAGCCAACACCAGGGGTATCATCTAGCTGCACACAGAAAATATATTCATGATATTTTATAATACAGTTCTCATATAAACTATATTTCTTCACTATTCATCAAGTCACTGGTTCTTTCCCCGAATTTTTGGAAGGATCCAGAGCAGGAGACTGATTTTGTGCAGCTGTTCATCATTATTGCTTAATTGACAAAGTCATCAAGCTTATTATATTCCTTAATAACAACCTGTGGGTTCATGCACAGTTAGTGAAACAGTCAGTAAGCCTACATTTATTGAATTAGCACCTATTTTATTGTAAAACATTTCCAAATGATTTTCAAAATCTTTTATTTAATCCTTGAAACAATGTCTCTTAATGTGGAAATCAGACCACTCCTATTGTATGTTTAATTCTTTTTCTTTTTGTCAATGACAAGCACCCAGAGGATGCTGCCTTTTATTTTCTTTTAATTTTTATTTTCTTTTATTATTTTATTGACTTTAATTTACAGTGCTGTGTTAATTTCAGGTGTACAGCAAAGTGATTCATATACATATGCAAACATTGAATTGGAGAGTTGAAAATTATTTTAGGAGCAGAATAAAAATCAGCTGGCTTTATTCAGGTCCTCAACATCAGTTATATCTTTTTCTTTGTGATTAGTTAAGAGGAGATTTATACATATATATATATATATATATATATATATATATATAATTTTTCAGATTCTTTTCCATTACAGGTTATTACAATATATTGAATATAGTTCCCTGTGCTATACAATAGGACCTTATTGGTCATCTATTTTATATATAATAGTGCATATATGTTAATCCCAAACTCATAATTTATCCCCTGTCCCCCCACCCATGCCTCTCGCCTTTGGTAAAAAAAGTTTGTTTTCTTGCCTGTAGTCTGTTTCTGTTTTGTAAGTAAGTTCATTTGTATCGACTTTAAGATTCTGCATTAAGTGATATCATATAATATTTGTGTTTGTCTGATTTACTTCACTTAGTATGATAATTTCTAGGTCCAAAAACAATTAATAAAATATAATTCTTACTGTTTACCAATTATATCACTTGGTGGACTCAACATTTGTAGATTTTAAATTTAAGCTTTTTTTTTTTTTTTTGCGGTACGTGGGCCTCTCACTGTTGAGGCCTCTCGCGTTGCGGAGCACAGGCTCTGAACGCGCAGGCTCCGGACGCGGCTCCGGACGCGCAGGCTCAGCGGCCATGGCTCACAGGCCCAGCCGCTCCGCGGCATGTGGGATCTTCCCTGGCCGGGGCAGGAACCCGTATGACCTGCAATCGGCAGGCGGACTTTCAACCACTGCGCCACTCGGGAAGCCCTGAATTTTAAGCTTTTAACTCTTTCCAAGTAACCCAAAAAGTTCATGGTACGTAATATTATGTATTTTAGTTGTAATGCAATTTGGGTTCACAGTCTCTCGCTGGTATGAAGAAAAATGGTCTCTAGCTATTGAGAAATCCAAGTGACCACCTCATATAAGAATCTCAGTGCTCTTTTTTTTTTTTTGCGGTACACGGGCCTCTCACTGTTGCGGTCTCTCCCGTTGCGGAGAACAGGCTCCGGAGGCGCAGGCCCAGCGGCCATGGCTCACGGGCCCAGCCGCTCCGCGGCATGTGGGATCCTCGTGGACCGGGGCACGAACCCGTGTCCCCTGCATCGGCAGGCAGACTCTGAACCACTGCGCCACCAGGGAAGCCCTTAGTGCTCTTTTTGATTCTCAATTTAGTTTGCCTGAGCAATAGCTCCAGTGAAGTGCTATGAATATTATTTCTTAAGAAAACAAAACAAAATTCTAAAAAAATTTTAAAAATCATGGAGAGAGAAAACTTTAGCCAGAGGTAGAAAGTTATAGTACATAGATACCGCTCCATGACACATTACTCCAAAATTTAGTGACTTAAAATCACAACCATTCATTATTTTTTGCCAGGTTTTGGGTCAGCTTGGAGTGCCTGCTGCTCTGGATTGAACCGGGCTGGTTTGGCTGAGTGTACTCACTCCTGTGTAATAAGCTTCAGGGTATGCTTTGAACTGACTAGCCTCTGGTAGCTTCAGCCGAGATGATGCGGCTCTGCTTCCCGTGGACTCTCACCTGCCACCAGGCTGGTGAGCACTCATTCTCATGCTGATGGTGAGGATACAAGAGAGAGCAGGCCGTGTCATGAACAGGGCAAGCGGAAGTGCACTTTTCTTTCCTCACTTCTCTGCTTGCAGCACATTTGCTAACATCACTTTGGCCAGAGCATGTAATATAGAAGAGTCCACAGTCAAAGGGAAGACTAGAAAGTTACAAAGGAAATGGCATGGCTTGGAAAAGAATTAATTGAGACCGTCAGTGAAATCTGTCTACGACAAAAGATGGTTCATTTGTTAACAATGCTGTTGGAAAGACCTATCTCCTAAGACAGGGAATGATTCTCCCTTGAAGGGTGAAGAGAGTTCAGTTTTCAGTTTGGGGGCAAGATTGGGTCTCTAACTAAATTTAATTGAAGGGCATGATTTCACGTATTTGTGAAATCTAAAACAATAAAGGAACAAATGTAACAAAGCAGAAACAGACTCACAGATACCGAGAACAGACTGGTGGTTTCCAGAGGGAAGAGGAATGGGGGAAGGGGCAAGATGGGTGAAGAGGATTAAGGGGTACCAGCTACTATGTATAAAATAAATAAGTTACAGAGATCTAATGTACAGCACAAGGAATATAGTCAATGTTTTATAATAACTTTGCATGAAGTGTAATCTGTAAAGATGTTAAATTTCTATGCTGTGCACTTGAAAGTAATAGAAGTCAAATGTATATCATTTTTTAAAAAAAGAGCTTAGTGAATGAAATGGGGGCATTTGATTTTTGACATAAAGTAATTAGTACTGTTGGAATCAGCTTTCTGATTGCATTTATAATGACAATTACCTTCATTTGGAGAGAAACTAGGAACCTGTAAGAAGTCATAGAAAAAACATATTTTGAATGATTGACAAGTCTTTACTTCCAAAATAAGCTCATTCTTCAATTATTTCTTTTGAAAAAACCTTTATTTAGAGCCTGGAAACAAGATTATTTTCAATTCAGAGTCATTGCAATTAAATAGGCAATTACAACATAAAGAAATAAGTGTGTCAGTAGGGCTAAATACATGGATTCTATGGATTGCTATGTACAAGCTACGTCATCAGAAATTAAACTTTGCAACATGTATGGCTTATTTTAACAGTTTTTATTGAAATATAAAAATGATAAAGACAGGCGTATAAACCTTAGGTTTACAGCTTGGTAAGTCTTCAGCAATTGAAAACACTGAGGTAACCAGCTTTAAGATACTTTTGAATTCTCTGTGCATTATCTCTTTCTTTTCCCTTATTTTTGGCAAATGATTAGAATAGAAAATATGTGTAGTGCAAATCATGTGGCTTGCAGTAGACCAGATAGCTGACATTTCCTTTTCCAAATAATTGGCATTTTTCTTGAGAGATATTAAAATTTGATGTACTAGTTATTGACACATCACCTCTCTGCTGCAAATCACCCTTAAATAAATTACCATGTGGTTCCTGACTCTTGATTAGTTCCTGAATGATGTGCTTGCTTTCTTCAGGGTCCCAGAGTTCTTCTGATTCAAGACTGTTGATTCATGGTAGTAATGCTGAGTGGGTTTTGTATAATATTATTTGCCAATTTAATCCCTGATATTTAAAATATCTATCAATGAATATTAAACTCAACGGAATAGTAAAATCTACCTAAGAAGATATTGGAAAGATAATGATCGAAATTACGTTGAAAGTAAGAAGCAAATGCTATTGAAAAGAAAATCATCAGAAATGAATATTATTTGAGTGCAAATATCAAGAAATGGTTAGTTTTATCACTGATAAAATGATAGTAGCATCAAAATCTGTTTTTGTAAAAAAATTGTATTTACTTGCTATTTATATATGCTCATACAATTAATTGATTTATTAATTTTTACAATAAAGCTATAGATGACTGGGTGAGCCAACTTCTAGCGAGGAAAAGCATACTTTATGCTGGAGATTTGACATTGTTACCTCCCTTCTCTGATTTTTCTTAACCTCTTTGGTAGACATTCACTCCTCTAAATGATAAATAATTTTTTTCAGGCATGGTGATACCTTTACTCTGGTTATACCTGGTCTCAAAAACCTGGAAGACTTTCCATTTCCTGAAGATGATTATGTACTTTTCTCTGACAGACTTTAATACTTCTCTTTACCTTTGGTCTTCAGCAGTATGAATATATTTCTAGATTGTTTTATAATTCTTATTTGTGGAAAATTCTAGACCATTCATTTTCAAATGTTTTCTCCCCATTCTCTCCCTTTTCCTTCCAGTATTTCAATTAAATATATTTTAGACTAATATCAGCCTACATGCCTTGGATACTCTGTTCTTTAAAAATTGTTTTCAGTAATTTCCTCTTTTGTTTCCATCCGAGTACTGTCTGTTGACCTATGTTCAAGTTCACCGAGGCCTTCCCGGGATGTGTCAGGTCTACTGATGAGCCTGTCAGAGTCATGCTTCATCTCCGTTACTGTGGGGAGGGTACATTTATTTCCAGCATGCCCTTTGCCATTTGCTTATTGTTTCCATTTCTCTGCTGAAATGACCCATCTATTTATGAATGTCTTCAAGTCTTTCCACTGGAGCTTGTAACATATTAATCATAGTTATTTTAAATCATCTGTTTTGTCTCTCAACAGCGGATTATTTTTCCTTTCCATTTTATATGTCTCATAACTTTTCATTGAAATGTACATACTCTGTGTAGCATAGCAGAGACCAAGGTAGATAGTATATTTATGTCTGGAAATAAGCATGCCTCTTTCTCTGCTTGGCCTTTAATGAGGAGCTGTGCTGTGCTTTAGTTTTATTGGTTGCTGTGATTACCTTCAATGCACTGCCAGCCTCGGTTTCTTCAGTGTCACCTTGTGTTTAGGGTAAGAACCAGACTGATGGGGTATCTGAGCATCTTCCAGGTGGTGCTTCGTCCACCCTCAGTTTTAGGTGTTCCCTGTGAGCCTGTACCTTTGTCTCTCCATTCTCTTGTCCCTCTGTTAGTCTGCTGTTGCTGGTTTCTTGATCCTCGCTAGCCTGGGTGGTGAGGAACAAAGCTTTCTACATTTTCCTCATTCAGCATCAGCCTTAGGCAGCTCATGCGTCTCTTGAGCCAGGTTTTCTGAGTTGAGTCTTTTGAGCCAGGTTTTCTCCATGACGCTACCCTGCCTCCAGTGGTAAAGGATCTTTAATTTTCTGAAACTAGGAGGATTTCTTGCTTCTTTCCTTTTCCCAAGCTCTGTCAGTTTTCACCCACTGAAACTGACAGGATTTGCTGCCTTTTTTTCAGCAGCTTAAGACTTCGCTCCACTGGGGAGAAGAATCCAGGTAAGAATTGTTCTCTCCCTCAGCAGCGCCATTTGCTGAGGGATGGTTTCTCAGCTCTCTCCTGCCCCCAGACTTTTCAGAAGCAAACAGTGGGGTCCATGGAGAAGGGGCTGCCGGTGTCTGTGCTCTCAGGGCTCTGTACTCTCACAACTGTGGCCGCTCAACTTTTAGCAGTTCCTTAAGAAGTTAGTTGATATCTTTTGTACCTGTTTGAATGGCCTCCTTGTTTCCTTCCAGTGCTCTGTTAGACGTGGGTGATTGCCTGTGTCTTGTCTGTCTGGAGGCTCACTCCAGCTTTCCTTAGATTTTACTTTCATCATTGCCTTTCAAAGTCAGCACACTACTAGGTTCAAGAACAGGGTGATTTTGCAGATTGCCC
>NW_006799183.1:792199-812410 GCF_000442215.2 Lipotes vexillifer | reverse complement strand
AACACTCTTTCCATCTATCTATCCCAAAATGGAGCCAGAACTCTGTAATACATGTCATTAATTAACCAATTCCATAAAAGTTACCAGGATTCTGGGTACCTTTGGTTACTATGTTATAAATATTTTTAAGAAAACCAAAATAAGGATTTATTCTCTTTTGAAATACACAAAAATATAGTTTAAAATCTAAATGTTTTATTTTTATTCCATTAAATTAAGAAGTGCAATTCCAGTCTATTTAAAGTAACGAGAAAGAGACTTTGAGATTTCTATTGATATATATACTTAGGGGAAGCTGTGTACTTCGAGATACACAATTTAATGTCTAGCAGATTTTTTATTGAATTTCTTTTTATATTTCAATATTACCCATGCCCGAGGGTATCTATAAGATAGGTACAATTTAAAGTAAAATAATATGTGGATAATTATAGACTCAATACTCATTTAAGACTGTAACATGACAAACACACTCGAAGCCCTTGTAGGCTCTTCCCCACTATATTTTCCTTCTACTCTAGATATAACTCCTACCATGAGTCATATGTTAACCAGTTCTTTTTATTCTTACCATAAATGTATTTGTCTTTAAAACACGCAGTTTATTTTTGCCTGTTTTGAACTTTATGTAAATTGAGCCGTACTGCATTCTATATATATGTGACATTGAGCTTGGAGATCCGTCCATGTAAACACCTCGGTCTGTAAGTGTGGACCTTCAGAAGCAGAGCCAGACAGCCTAGTTCTGAATATTGTATCATTAACTTATTAGCCTCCACAGAAAAGTTAGCTCTTCTGACTTCTGTTTCTTTGTGTGTAAAACATATTGTCAAAATATAAATAATATGGTTAATTAATATATTTCAAAGTTCTATAGATCTTGATGTTTTAAAGAACCTACATTTTGAAGGTGTTCTATTTAAGAAATAGGATACAAATTATAAATCACAATTAGCTATAAAATAGGATATTAATTAAAATAAGAAAAGTCACAGAAAATTATAAATACATTTTTAAATTTTACAGAAATATATGACCATATAAACACATTCCACACCCTTGGAAAGGGCTTGTACAGATGAGGGGCTCTGAAACTTAAACTCTGTCAGCTTCCGGGCAAATCTGACTCTGCATATATGTGAAACATCTTGAAGAGCTGTTCCATAAAAGTGATTGATATTTTTACTTATTTTTATTACTCACTATTATATCAATGGAAACTTTTGCCAGGGTTATTTTCTCAAGTGAAATAAAATATAATTAGTCTAACTGTTTACATATACCATCAAATAATATTGTTGCACATAGTTTTCATAATTTTGGTTCTCTACCAAAGAATGCAGTTGCTTGACTTTTTGTTTGCTTATCAATTTGGAAAAAAATTTCAATTCATATTAGTTTACTTTTCTATTGTATTTCTTTAAATTGATACATGAAATTCTTTACTTTAGGAAAAAAGGTATTAAAAGTAATGAATTTACCAAATTGGATGTATATTATTTAATTTTATACTTCACTGTGCTTTTTATTGATGATAGATTAAATATCTAAGGAAATAGATGTGAGAATCTTCCATAATTTTTAGAAAATCACATAAATTATGAGATAATGGTATTTTTGTGAATTTCAATATGTAGATGTTTGCTTAAATTACTTTTATTGCTATTTTATGAAAATATATTTTGTACACATATAAAGCTAGGAAAATAGCTTTCACAGTATTACAAAGTAAAAGCATACTAGCATAATCAGAATTAGAAAGGAGATTAATGTCAGTGTATATCAAAGCAATGTGTATTACATAGAAAACCTCACTTAAAGTATAGTAATACTTGGACCACGTAATTTAAAACTATGAATAAGAACATAATATGAAATAGGAAAATAAACTTAAATTTGAAATTTACGATTTTCTAATGGATGGGATTTATCTTTTGGATCATAACAAATGCCTATGGGTAAATACAGGCCTAAAATTCAGCTGTTTTATTCTGGTATAGTCATACCTGATGTTTACTGCCTTATACATTCTGACTGATCAGTGCCTGTCCTCTATAGGTTGTTAAACGTTGCGATTATTACTCTTACACCACTGATTATGGTCAATGAGTAGTAGCCATACAATTTTCAAAATTTTAGAAGTGTGCTATAGATTTTCCTTTTTTCCACAGTTCCTTTTTGTACTGCTTTGATAATAATATAGGTAGTCAACTCAACAAAATAAATGGTTTTAGGTTTTTTCTATTGAATTTCCAGACATTAGTGCCCTGAGGCAACTTTTTAATGGTGTAGAGGTTCATAAAGATTTAATCACTGAAGAAATATTTATGGAGAATCTATTGGCAGCAAGATTATAAAGGTGTAATGGGGGTTCCGAATAAGTGCAAGATTTTGTCCCCAAATTCAGGGAGCATCTGTTACATAAGGACATAACTCTCAACCATGGCTGAGCATCAAAATCACACAGTTAGTTTAATCTACTTAAGATTGGAAAAATGCTGAGAAAATGAAAGATTAAAAGATTAGAAATGCTGAATCAGAATGGAGGTAAGGCATAGGATTGATGTATCCATATTTAAACGAAAACTCAAAAGGTAAGTTTTATGTTTGGCTAAAATAATGGAGAATCAGGAAAGATGAAGATGGGTTAAGAATTGCATAATAGCAAGGGTTCAGTTCTGGAGTATGACCATTTGTTTGAATGCCAATCTCCGATCCCTTACTTTGGTTGGTGTCTTACTCTGTTGGACTGCTATAACAAAAGACCAAGTCTTGGTGGTGTAAACAACAAAAATGTATTTCGCACAGTTCTAGGGCTAAGTCCAAGATCAAGGTGCCAGCACATTAATATTCTGGGTGATGGCCACCCTCTCGATTAATATCCAGAATCTTCTCCCATGTCCTCAAATCTCTGTAGGATAAGGGCACTAATCCTGTTCTTAAGGGCCCCAGCCTCACAACCACATCACCCCCCCAAAGGCCAACTATCACATTAGGCTTTAGTATTTCAACAGATGAACTTTGGGTGGGGCACACAAACATCCAGACCATAGTAGTTGGTGACCTCAGATGAGCCCAAGCTTAACATTAGCATATTTCAGTTTTCTTATATATAAAATGGGGCTAATAGTAGTACATTTTAAAAAGGTTGCTTAAAGGATAAAATCTGATAATTTATTTAAATTATTTATCACAGTGCCTGACATTTAAGTGCTCAATAAATATTGAGTTTTATAATAAGTATAGTGAAACAATCCATGCTTCATGCAAAGTGGTGAGACAATCTTGCTTATTCAGAAATGCTGTTTGAAAAGGTGATTATAAAGTTGTGTATTGAAAGAAATTGAGGCTGGAAGATTTTGCTTCTACTTGGAAGAAAGGAAAAAGTAAGAAATGATATGTAGATTAGAAGAGATCACACAATATGTTAATTTAGAGCGTATCTACATTAAAAGGATTTCATATTACAGAATAACACAGATAACAAAATAAGATACTTTAATAAACATTCTCAAGGTTATATTCTTGGAAAATTTTCACATCATTTGGTGAAGGAATCTGGATTATAGTAGATTGGGAAGGGCCAAGCTTTCTAGGTAGCTATACAGGAAAACACGTGGAAAAGTTGTTTATTTCAAGTTTTATGAATAATTTAAAAAGTATTATTTGAAAATAGACTTTAAAAGACCTATGTGCAGTTTGGCATAAATGAATTTAAGCGTAATTACAAATATGAGATATACTTTGGGGTTTTATGATTATTTCCAGTTATTCTTGTCCCGTGAGGGGATTCATCTCTGTTCTGATTTGGTGTCCCTGGTCTGTTCTGCTTGTGAGGCATCTTTCTGGTACATGCACGTCCTGTGTGATTGTCTGCCTTGTGCTCATTAGGTGTCTTCCTATGACATTTCAGGTTGTCAAGAATTCTTTTTGGCTCATAGTCTTTCTCAAAATTTCTTTAACTCTAATCATCCTGAACTGATTTCTGCAGAGGTTTGGCTTTTTCTCATATTATACCCAGCTGTGTGTCAAGTCCCTGCCTTAATGTTAACCTGAGGGACAGTGTGGCCTTGCTGTTTGGTGTTTCTGTTCTCTAGCCTAAGTGCTCACCCAGGAGCCCTGTTTCTAACGGTAGCCCGTGGTGATGCAAGGGATGCTGTCACAAATCGGTGTCACTCAGTGACGTCCTTGTTAGGGTTTAATCTGCAAATTCTTCCCTATCACGCAGGGCGTGAGGCTTTTCCTGTAAGTCCATGAGATGCCCCTGGGAGCTGCAGAAATGTGGTATGATCAATCTCATATAGTATGATATGGAGGAATTTTATTTTATTTGATAATCATTAGGACAATATTATTCATCAGCTAAATAATCTGATGGCCAATGTACAGTATGTTTCTCCCTCCCTCCTGACCCACCTCCTCTCGCCCCTCACCCCCGAAGCTCCCTCCCCTTTCCTCCCCAGCCTCCTCCTGCTCCTCATTCTCATTCTTCTCCCCCGTTTCTTTTTCTCTCTCTTCTTCTCTCTGTCTGTCTCTTTCTTGACCAGGAGAACATTTTCATCATTTTGAGGTCCATATTCAATAGCCCCATAGTCATTTTTTGTTATTGTAATTAATCTGTAGCGAGTATCAGTTAGAGGGAAGCTATTTTTAACAGAAATGCACATGGTGTGAATATAGGTAAAGTCAGAAGCATATGGAGTCAGAAACGTATGGACTCTAAGTCTTGCTCAAATAAAACGAATTCATGAAAATGGAAATTTTCAGGGAGCTGCCATGTAGGTCAGATTGTGACGATTCTCTGAGGATGGGGTCTTGGAGGAGCTTCAAACCCGTTCTTCTCTCTCCAGGGTCTGCTAGGATGATAGTTTTCACTGCTGTAGCAGAGTTACGAAGCTGGTGGTCCAAGGCTTCCGTGCAGCTCTGAAGAGAGGGAAGCCACCAGCCTCGCTGTCCTTGCTGAAACTGAGCCACTTTTTCCAGTAATGCTGTGTGCGCTGGTGTGAGCCTTTGTCTATTTCCAAAGTTCTGAATAAGTTGATTATGACAATTTTTGCCAGTGTGTTCATTCCATTTATGAAAGAGAAGATTTTCTGGTCTTTACTCTTCCAGAGGTGCTTCTTGGATTTGATTTTGATAAACAGCACAGGATTTTTACATCTTTTTTCTAAAATGGTTATGCATATTTTCCCCCATAAATTTGAAATGCCATGGTTATTTTAGCTAATGTACTGATTATTTCTGGGAGGCTTTAAAAATCCTGTTCTACTGATACGGCTATAAATTTTATGTCTGAAACCACACTGTTTTAATATTTTTTTCCTAGGTAAAGATATAATTAAAGGGTATAAAACTTAATAGACAATTAAAAATGTGAAGAATGTAGTTAAGAGCTATTTGTTTTAACTATAAATAAGAAAAATATTTTATACCTTTACTCATTAAAATGTAAACTGAATTAGAATAAATATGTGAAAATTCAGTTATTTTATATAAGCTCATATATTTCAAATAAATACTGAGATTATACTTTTTAAACAAAACTTGTCTTGAGAAAATAGTAATTACAGCCTATAAAATCTTGCAACTTTATAGAACTAACAGTGATCATTTTGATAATTTAAAGATAATATTTTAATTTACTTTGCTCCTGAGTACATTTTTTTAAAAAGTGAATTGTTGAAATACATTTTAAGTAAAAACAGCTAATTTTATTTAATTTTACTTTTTTCTATAGGACTTTGGAGATGATGGATCCTTATATATTACCAAGGTCACCACAACTCACATGGGCAATTACACCTGCTATGCAGAGGGCTATGAACACATCTGTCAGACTCACATCTTTCAAGTGAATGGTAAGAAATGTGGGGGTGTTTTAATTGCTTTTTGCTTCAGTAGGTATTCAGAGACTGTCACAATTGACTAGGAAGGCTTCATTTTGAGTTTCAGGACTTACTGTTAGTGTAAAACCCTTCCAATTATAAAAAAGTGAGTAAGTAAGTATAATAAATTTGTACCACTTTTCTCATCATGAAACATTACAGAGTAACTCATTCTGACTGGAAAATTAAAAATTTAAGCTATTTTTTCAACTTTAGAATATTAACAATTAGGCAACTGTATAAATTTTAGAAACTGAAAAAATGAAGCATTTAAAATTTTTAGTGAGATCAGATGTTTAGTTGATCTTATTAGTGATATAGAAAACTTATTTATGTACAAAGTTTTATAATCTCAATAATTAATTTAATGGCTATTAGCATTGGCCAAGTAGGCTGATATCAATCTTACAATCAGTGCTTTGTTTTATTTCTGACTTAATTCACATTTTAGTTATTTACTTGAATTGATAATAGGATTGTATGTATGCTTCATTAATACACACTAATTAATTTCCATACACATATATACATTAATTTACTCTATGGTTTACAAAAAGGAGGCAGAAACTTACTTGGCTTTCTGTAGGAACAGCAAGGTGGCTAGTGTGACTGGAATGAATTAAGAGGAGAGTGGAAAAAAAGTTTGAAAATGGTTTTGTTACTGAATTAAGTCATATAGACTCTGCTCCCCCTACCTGGCAGGGCAGGGTTCTTTTTTTAAAAAAAATTTTTATTGGAGTAGAGTTGATTTACAATGTTGTGTTAGTTTCAGGTGTACAGCAAAGTGAATCAGTTATACATATACATATATCCACTCTTTTTTTGGATTCTTTAGGGGAAGGTTCTTTTTCTGTTTTGTTCAAGCAGCCAATAATGAAGCTGCAGCTGAAATTGACAAAGCGCAAGCTTTATTCAGTGACCAAAGAATGGAGAAGCAGGAACTAAGTTCCCAGATCAACTTCTTGCCTACCTGGCAAAAGGAATTAATTTTAAAGAGTGAAGGCAAACGGAGGAGGAATGAGACTAATGATGGGGAGTTATGTGCATTAGTTTACTGGGGAAGGGGCAGTGCTTTTTCGAGGGAGAGGGGTGCCACCCCCTTTTTCTCTTCTTTTGGTCCTTAGTGTCTAGTCATGGCCACCGGTAGGCGTGTCACTGAATATGCTAATGTAGGAAAATCAGCATACAATGGGATTGAGGGTCTGTTGGAGGTCAGATTTATTCCCATCTTGGTCCCAGCTAGTTCCATTTGTTTTTTTGTTGTTGTTGGCACCTTCCTTTCTTATTTCTGGACCCTTTAACTTAGAGATTTATGTTAACTTCTGCTAAAAGTGGGGTTGGAGGGTTTTGAGCAAAGACTTAGCAGCTCTGGCAAAGTTTGAGTATTGTTGACACTCTACAGAAGCAGATTTAGGTTTTGGTTTCTGGTGCAAATCCATTTGTCAGCTAGACATGGGTCAAGGCTTGGAAATGGGCTTTCACAGAAACCAGTGAATACAACAGACAAAGTGTGAAGGAGGTGAGGCTTGTTCCCAGTGGTCTCAGATGTTTGGAGTTGGATGTTCAGAGATAGCAACTGTCCCAGAGGACTCAGTCTTGGGAGGACAGGAGTGTGTGTGGGATGTTCCCGATCTGGGTGCTGCATCCATGGCGAACTGGTGGTTGTAGGCAGCCTGGCCCTTGTCTCCCTCTTTGCGGTGATTTTTACTGGCTAATGGCCTAATTGACAAAACTGATGCTTTGAGGTGGTGTTTTTTTTTTTTTTTTTAAGTTAGGGAGAAAGATTCTCCAATTTTGTGCTTGGCTAACCAAAAGTTCTGTCTTTTCCCTCTCATCCTCACTCCTAGCCCTTGTTTGTCCAGTCTAAGTACCTACCACACTAGAGTTCTAGCTAGTTTGTAGAGCAGTGCAGGGTCCATGTTCTACCTGCATCAGAGCCACAGGAAAAAATATCAAAAATTTAGAACCTGAGCTTCAACAGCACTGTCTGGAAATTTGATTTGAAATCTGCATTTTGATAAGCTTCTCAGGGAATTTTGATGCATGGTAGAGCATGGGAACCATTCTAAATGGATGCTCTTCTGAGGGTCTGCTCCGCAGTCACGTCTGATGTAGGTTTCTTACACAAGTCATTCATTTGCCATATGCTCCAGCTGGAAAGCCCAGGAAGAAGGCTTTGAGCCAAACTGCAGGCGTTTATGTTGTAAGATGTGCCTTGAGTGGTGCTGGGGAAGTGCGGTGTCCCTATTTCATCCTTCCTGTGCATTAACTGTTTACTCTGATCTCAGGTTTTTCTGAAGATGGAATATGAGAATAAAGGCGTAATGAGGTCTCAGAAACAGTGCCGCCTCTCCTCCAGCTCCAGGCTTAGGTTATGAATTAATTAAGAGGGATTCAATATTAACAGTGATTGCCTAGACTAAGCACCGGTGCTTTCCTTTTCCCAGGAACAAAGATCCCTAAACCTGGGAGTGAAACCAATCTCTTCCTGTTACCTCCTACTACATTTAATCTGCTTTGAAATCCTTGGTATAAATGTTTCTGTGAAGGGATGGGGTTTGGAAAGAGGAGCAAGGATATTATGTTTGTTGAAAGTGAACAGAGAGAGAACTGTGCAGTAAGTGGAGAGTCACTTGGGGTCGAGAGAGGGAATTTCCTTTTGCAGATGTGATTATCTTTTATGTTGATGTGAATAGTCCAGTAAAAATGAAAAGCAGCTCATATAAGAGAAAAAGGGGAAAATTGCAGTCATCAAGTCTTTAAAAAGTTGATATAATCTAGTACACAGATGGAAGGGCTGTTCTTTGGAAGATTGATAGTTAATCTGTTGAAACAGGGAGGAGGACAGACAGTTTGGGAGCAGATGCTCAGGGTGGGAGCATGAGGAAATCCTCTTTGCGTTGCTTGGATTGTTTCAGCGTCATGAGGAATAGCCCCCTACATACAAACGAGTTCCATTCCAAGAGCACATTCGTAAGTCCAGTTTGTTTGTAAGTCCAATAAAGTTAACCTAGGGACCCAACGAACACAGTCGGCTATATAGTACCGTACTGTAATAGGTTTATAAGTTTATAATACTTTTCACACAAATAATACATAAAAAACAACACAAAAAATAGAAAACATGTTTTAGTCTTACAGTACAGCACCTTGCAAAGTACAGCAGTCCAGCACAACAGCTGGCATCCAGGGGCTG
Organism: Lipotes vexillifer; assembly: GCF_000442215.2. Lineage (NCBI taxonomy): Eukaryota > Metazoa > Chordata > Mammalia > Artiodactyla > Lipotidae > Lipotes > Lipotes vexillifer. The sequence continues at coordinate 803,329 of NW_006799183.1, read as the reverse complement.
GCATGGAGTGAACAGGCGAGAAGAGTTACTGACTGGAGGGGGCAGAGGAGGTGGGAGATGGCAGAGCTGAAGGATCGTCAGCAACAGGAGGCGGAGGGCCAGCTGCAACTTCACTCACGCCTGACGTTGATGGCACAGGTTCTGGTTCCTTGCTGGATTCAGTTCTGTCTACCCTCTTGAAAAAACGATCCAGTGATGTCTGGATAGCAGCTCTTTTTTTTCTCATCATAGATAACACGGTAGCACTGGATTGCATTCTGAACGGCTGCTGCGACCTTCGTGTACCGTTCTACGTTCAGGTCCTGTGCCTCAGAAACTCACAGTGCCTCCTCAGATAAAGAAAATCCCCTGCCATTTCCTGTGTCGTGAATCTCTTCAGTTACTTCTTCCTCTGGTCTCTCTTTGTCCTTTCTGTGGGCCTCCAGTTCCATCAGGTCTTCATCAGTAAGCTCCTCACGTTACACAGCAAGTTCAATGAAGTCATCCTCTTGCAATAAAGAAAATCCCCTGCCATTTCCTGCGTCGTGAATCTCTTCGGTTCTTCAGTTACTTCTGCTTCCTCTTGTCTCTCTTCATCCTTTCTCTGGGCCTCCAATTCCTGGCGCTTCTTAGCAGTACCAGCCACTTCACCGCTGCTTTTATACTTGCTTCCAGACATCCTGATCTTGAAATAAAGATACTGTGCTACTGTACTGTATACAGTCCTGTACAGTAAAGTACACAAAAGCACAGCTACTTGTAGAGGATGCACTTATGTGACAGTGTACGCCAGACACCTGAACTAACTTGTGTGATTGGACATGTGAACGCACACTCACATCTTTGAAAGTTCGTAACTTGAAGGTTCGTAGGTAGGGGACTTACTGTACCAACTATTGAAAGTGGGCAGTTTGTGAGAGCTTTAGTGATTTGAGGAGAAAAGTTGTAGGGAGGTAGGGTTATAAAAATTTGAGGAGAAAAGTTGTAGGGAGGTAGGGTTATAAAAATAGCAGTATGTAGTTGGAATGTTGGGCACATCTTTGGGTGTTCTTGAAATGATATATATTAGTATGTTCTCTTTCTGTTGTGGTTGGCTGCGAATTTGTAATCACAGAAAGAGGAAATTTGGGTTTACCAACATCTTATTTTGTCACATGAGTACGTAGGAGAGAGACATTATAAATTTAAGTACATTTACAGGAGAATGATTATAATGATAGAACACAGAATAAATGGTAAGGGAAGGAAAGTTGTAGGTAAGGGAAGGAAAGTTGTAGGTAAGGAAAGATGTGAGACCATGAGAAATGAGGAACGAAGTGAAAAACTGACTGGGGTATCCAAGTTGGTCAAATACTACTAGAATGAGGTACTAGAGAGAAAGAAATGTAAAACCTTCCCTCAAAACATTTTCTGAAGGCATCTGGCAATATCTGTTTATAAGAAATACTTTTATTTAGGTCAAGCATATATAAAGGAGTATATGGACCACTAAGATTTGACAGATGTTTAGACAGCCCAGCTGTTCTTCTAAATCTGACTTGCCAGTGTGCTTGCCTTAGCTGAGAGGGAGAAATTAAGTATAGACTAACACGAATTCATCAGATTCAACCACAACCGATAAAAAGCAACCAGCCTTGTTCTACTGCATTTTTATCAACTAGGGAAGACAATAAGTATATTTCAGGGATCGTTTTTAATATTTAAACCTATTTGAAGAGGCCAAAGACCTGGGTAGAAAATGTATTATGCGTGGATCGGTAAGAGATTATCTTCAGCTGCTGTAACAGACACCCCAAATAACAGGGGCCTAAAGAAGATACCGGTGTGGTGTTCTTATGTGTAAAAGAAGCCCAGATGGTGTGGCTCAGGATGGCAGCCCCGCAGTGTCATCACTATCCTATGCTCCGCTGTTTGTGGTTAGAACATTGTTTCCTTTCTCAGTGTTTTCCAAATGGAGGTGAAAATTCCAGCCGGCATTTTCACATTTCAGCAGGGAAAAAGTAATCGAGAGGAAGGAAGAATACTGCCTGACACCTGAGAGCCCACTTTTAAAAGAACTTTAAAGGAAGTGCTGGCAATAACTGCCATTGACCCCCTAAATGCAGAGATTGCTAAAGATGCTTCTTTGACCTTGGGGTTTGCCATTCACAACGATGAAACGCTCAGCTATTTAGAAGGAAGGGAGGGAGGTGAGAATAAATACTGGGTAGGTAACTAGTTGTGTTTATCACTTCATAGTAAAATGTTTAGAAAGGGTAGGATTAGCTATAAAACAGCAGCCCTACAAGTCATTTGCTAAATTAAGTGATTTGTCTCTTTTCTTGGTGTTTCCCTTTCCTTTGGTTTTATCGTTTATATTTGGCATAATAACTTTAAATGTACGCTTTGTGCATAAATAAGTCTAGTAAACTTGAGGTCACTCAGAACAGTTACAGGCCCATAACAAAAGAATAGTTGAGAAGGAGCTGTGACCCTGAAAAATACAATGAACACGTGAGAAAATGCAAATTAGATAGACAAATAGCACATTTATGGACCCAATAAATCTCGGAAACTAGTTTAACTCATTTTTCAATTTCTATCCACTTTTCAGAAAAGGTTAAAAAGACCTTTAGAAAATCAGGTTTCCATAGAGAATTTAACATATTTATCTTAACAATTTGTCAATTAGCTATAAAAATAAAATATATTATTGATTACCATAAAAAGCTCTGCAAATACCACAAGTCACTGGAATTTGTTAAAGAGTGTTTTTGAAGTTCAAAGTCTATTTAAATATCCCTGGGTGCGAGCCAAATAAAAGTCTATCAATAGCCCTTTTTCTTTTCAAAGAATGCAAAATTAGGTTATTGAAATATGAGAGTGCTTCTGTGTCCTTGTCAGAAGAAACATTATGTATAAATCAAAGGAGCTTGACTCTACCAGTGGAATTCATTTCATGCTTTTCTTTTTCTTTTTACATAAAGCAATTTGGCTTTAGATCTTCAGCTTAGGATACAGAATGTATGAAATGTTAAAAGTCATTCAGTGTTTACACTACCCTCTGGGCAGAAAGCTCGTTCATATTAAAAAAAAAAAAAAAAAACCCGTATGCATGCTGTTATTTCTCCCTCTTTTGTTTAAGACCTCACACGTAATATCAAGTGGATTTGTTTTTCTACTCATGTCAGAAACTTCTGCACAAAATTTCTGGTTCTATAAGATGTCTATGTAGAACACCTCTATTTTTCTCCTTCAGAATTTGGAAACATCATTTGCAGCTAGCCATATAGACATCAAGGCATCATCTTCTTACTGATAAAGCTTTTTAGAAAAAATGGCTTAAGTCTGGAGCAACAGTGGTCTGCTTCTTCATGCATCATAGAATTGAACTTTCAGTTTCAGGCAGCCTTCCCCGCTAAGCTTTCAGCAAGGACAAAGCACAAATGGGAATATAACCTTCCTGCAGGCAGTAAGGTCCGGAAAGCAGGAAGCAAAAGGCCGAGTGCCTCTTCTCTCTTCTTCCCACTGTGAGTTACTAAAGGATAAGAGAGAGAAGTTTTGAGGGTCACTCTGGCTCAGTGATTCTCTAACTGTGGTTTTTGAGCAAGTAGCATGAGCAACTTATTTTATTTTTAATTTTAATTTTATTTTTTTTAAACATTTTATTGAAATATAGTTGATTTACAATGTTGTGTTAGTTTCAGGTGTACAGCAGTGATTTAGTTATACATATATACATACATATATATATATATATATATATTCTTTTTTGATCCTTTTCCCATTATAGGTTATTATAAGGTATCGAGTATAGTTCCCTGTGCTCTACAGTAGGTGCTTGTTATCTGTTTTATATACAGTAGTGTGTATCTGTTAATCCTAAACTCCTAATTTATCCCTCCCATCCCCTTTCCCCTTTGGCAACCGTAAGTTTGTTTTCTATGTCTGTAGGTCTATTTCTGTTTTATAAGTAAGTTCATTTGTCTCTTGTTTTTAAATGCAAATTCTCAGGGTTCACCCATACCTACTAAATCAGAGGATCCGGTCATGAGGTAGGATGATCTGTGTTTTATAAACCCACCTGATGACTGATGATAAAGTTGGAGAACTACTGGTCCAGCAATTTGATTCCCCAGAAACATGTGAAGCAGGAGTATATGTCCTTCCTCAGATTCTCCAGCTTTATTCTCTTAATTTTGACTTTAAAATAAGCATATTCCGACATGTATCAAATCAGTTTTGCCCTCAATCTTGATGATTTGCTCCAAGCCCCACTCGGGCCTCCTCAGCTGTGGTGGACATCCCCTGACGGCTGGTCATGCAGGAGTTTGTCTCTCTTCCACTCTCCTGAGGACTTTATTTGACACAAGAAGCTTTATCAGCCTCACTTCAGGTAGCCCAGTTGTGCCAGGGATTGAATGCCCCCAGGGCCAGTCCTTAACCAATGAGGGACACGAGTCAATGGGTAAGAAGCCCAGCACCCGCTCCTCAGTGGGAAGATTCTCAGGTGCATTGTACCTGAATCCTCAGTGTCCTCACCGGAATTAACCCTTTTTTGTGCTATTTTTCTTTCCTCTGTCGTACTTTTCCTACTCTTTAGCTTGTGCTTCCTGGGATCACTTCCCAAATCAACCATCTGAACCTAACTTCTTTTCTCAGAGCTGAATTTGGGGACACTCATACTTAAGGGGTGTCCTTAACTTAATGACTGTTGCTTCCCTTTTGTATCTCCCCCCCGAGAGCTACTGGTGGGCACTATATGTTTGCTTCCAGAAGCTTTTTAAATATGATAGAACAGTACATTACCTCATTAACTCCAAGGCCTAAAGATTCTTTCTATTATTTCCCATGCTAAATTATGTGCAGTTACACTGTTTAACAGAGCTCTTCAGAGCTTCTGCAATTAGATTAAATCGTGATATCAAGATACTCCAGTTACGCAATAGTGAGAGCATAGACATGCTCACATTTTAATAGATAATCTAATTATTAAATTCCCAGAGAGAAATAATACTTCAAAGATTAAAGTTACAATGAAATTGGTCCAAAGTAATTAATATCCAAAAGTAAATTCTTCTGCCCTTGTGACATAAAGTCTAAAGAAAGTCTGAAAGTTTTAAGGACAAGTAAAATCTAAACAGTCATGTCCCTCCTTAATTTCTTGTTTTGTTTCCTCTCGGTGAAGCAGTTTCTTGAAGTTCATAGTTTTGGGAGAACTTCAGCATCTCTCTCCTGGGCTGATTCTCACTGGATTTAAGTGTGCCCTCATGCTATGTGTTTTCAAATGGTTGCATCTGTTCTCTATTCATTATTTCCTTGTATTCTGCCTTCTGTTGGATTACATAACTTTTAGAATTCTGTTTTTTCTCCACTGTTAACTTATTAGCTATGGCTTTTTGTTGATATCTTAAGGTGCAAGTGAAAGCTTTGTTTACAATATACAACTTTAACGTATTGCCATGTATCTTCAGATATTTTACCACTTCAAGTATAAAATAAGAACTTTAATAGAGTATACATTGATCTCTCTTCTTTCCATTCATTGTGGTAATATTGTCAAATATTTTACTTCTATATGTGTTATAAACCTCATAATACATTGTGTTATTTTTGCTCTAAATGGTTAAATATCTTTCAAAGAATTTAAGAAAACACACAAGAAAACAAGACTTTTACATTTATTCTTTCTAATTCCCCTCATTCTTTCATGTAAATCCAAATTTCTGAATTTTCCTTTAGCCCAATAAACATTATGTAACAATGTGAAATTCATATCTGCTCCTGATACATTTTCTCAGCCCTTGTTATTTAAAGATATTTTAATTTTTTCTTCATTAAAGAATTATTTCTGCTGGATATTGAATTTGGAGCAGATAGTTTTCCTTTTTGTTTCCTTTCAACACTTTTCACATGTTATTCTGTTACCTTCAGGCTTTCATGATTTCTAATGAAAATTCTTATTTCTAGTTTTTTTTTTTTTTTCTATTTCTCTTCTGTTTTTGCAATGTTCTCCTTTTCAGTGGGTTTCAGCAATTTGATTATGATATGCCTTGGGTCTTTTTTTCTCTACTTAGATTTATCCTGCAGGGATTGCTCAACTTGAATTTTTGGTATACGTTTTTCAACAGATTTGGAAAAATACATTGTCAATTCCTTTCAAACAGGATTCTGCTCTCTCCCTCCACTAGGGATCCAATTACCAATACGTGTTATTGCTTACTCTTTTCACATAGACCACTAAACTCTGTTCATTTTTTCTCTTCAATCTTTGTTCTTACTGTACTTCAGTACAGACGGTTTCTGTTGCTTTGACTTCAAGTTCACAAATCATTTTTGTACGTGTCTAGTCTGCTATTAATCCCAACCAGAGTATTTTTGAAATTTATGTCAGATTATTGTATTTTCAACTCTAGGACTACCATTTATTTTTTATGATCTGCATTTATCCCCCATTTTTTCATGTTTTCCTTTAAATCTTTCAATCTTTTCATGCCAGATATTTAAAAAGAATTTTTTTTGCTAATTTCATCATCTCTGAAATTGTCTCTATTGACTAATTTTTATTTGCATATGAGTCTAATTTTCTCTCTTCATGTCTGTTAAAGTATTTTTAAATTGGATGGTGAAAATTGTTGAGAGAGATTTGCGGGATACTTTTGAGAAGTATTGATTTTTGTTTTGACATTAATTTACCTGTATATCAGTTTCATACTTTAGAGTTTTTTAAACTCTCTTTGATTATTTCTAGAGTAGCCTTTATACTAGAATTTTTTCATTAACCTTCTAAGATTCATTATTTCTGGAGTCTCTATGAGCTCTCCAATCTGGTTTTTCAGTTAAGTCTCTCCAGTCTGAAGTCTGATTAATCCAACTCATATGTCACCTACCACTATGTAAGCTCTTGGAACTTTTAGAATTATAGCTCCCTGGTTTTATTTCTTGCTATAGTAATCGAATTTTGCCTGACTTTGTGAAGTTTTATGCTATGCATTGAACCAAAGACCCCGAAGAACCCTATTAAGATTCCTGGAGCTCTTTCTCAACGTATTTCTCTCCCTTTTGGTACTCTGTCCTGCAAATTCCAGCTGCCAAGCTTTCCTGAATTCCAATATCTTTATCTTTAGTTCATTGAGAACTTTCACTTCCCCTTCTCTGCATCAATATCAACCAAATGCCTTTTGGCTGCTAGCTGAGGCAGTTCTACAGCTCATCCCACATTTTTCCTTTTTGCCTTATTTCAGGAACCATAGTCCTCTGCTGCTGGCGTCCAATATTAGGTAACTGTTGTTTCCTGTGTATTCTATTTATCTGTGGCAGAGGGTTTATCTCATTAATTTCCATCATGGTCTTATACCTCATAGGAACCATTCTTAAAAACCTGATTGGTTACATTAGTTAAAGGCATGTTTTCTTATGACCCTCATTTGTAAAAGTTCTGAAAGTTAGTGGATATGGTTAATGTAGACAACATCAAGAAAATATCAAGTAAACTTAGAAATTACAAGTAATACTTCTTTGTTCTCAGAGTTCAGTACTTTAATTCTGTCCAAAACCACAGCAGGCACTCAGTAGTATATGAAGGAAGGAGAATGACAGGAAAAAAAAAAAAAAAGTTGGTTTTACTGTGGAAAGATACGACTCTTTCTGTATCAACTGTCCAAGATTAAATAACTTATATTTAATTGATCAAACCCACACACAAATAGGTTAGTTTTGTCACTATATGTGGAGAAAACTTGATTTTTATCTTCCAAATAATTCTCTTTAGTTTTCTTTAGTAAGAAAAGATCAGTTTTAGCAGGCCTAAGGCCACCCACCAAAATCTACCTTTCCCAGATCTCTTTGAAGCTAGATGTTGTCCTGTGACACATTTTGGGCCAATGGAATGTGAGGGTAACTAATGCATTTACTGTCTGAATTATGACCAAAATAGGAAAGCTATGTGCCTGCCCTTCCTCTTTTAACTGTTTCTCGCGGGCCTCTCACTGTTGTGGCCTCTCCCGCTGCGGAGCACAGGCTCTGGACGCGCAGGCTCCAGACGCGCAGGCTCCGCGGCCATGGTTCATGGGCCCAGCCGCTCCGTGGCACGTGGGATCCTCCCAGACCGGGGCACGAACCCGCGTCCCCCGCATCGGCAGGCGGACTCTCAACCACTGCGCCACCAGGGAAGCCCGGGGAGCTATTTTTAATTTGGAGAAAGTCATGCTTTGATGTTTGCAGAACTAAAATAGAAGATGCCTGGGTGTGGTAGGCTGAAAATGTCTTAACAAAAGCCATTCACATCCTAATCCTTGGAACACGTGAGAATGCTACTTTAAATGGCAAAGGGGACTTGTATACGTGATTAAGTTAAGGTTCTCAAGATAAGGATATTATTCTGGTAGGCTCTAAGTATAATTATAAAGGTCCTCATACAAGAGAGGCAAGGAAGTCAAAGAAGAAATTAGGAGATGTGATGGCAGAGGCAAGAAGTTGGAGAGATTTGATGAGTGAGTAACAGACCAAGGAATGTAAGTGGCCCAAGAAACCAGAAATTGCAAGGATGTGGAGTTTCCCCTAGAGCTTCCAAAGTGAACCAACCCTACTGGCACCTTAGTAAAACTTATTTTGGTTTTCTGACATTTAGAAATGTAAGAAAATAAATTTGTGTTGCTTAACGCCACAAAATTTATGGTAACATGTTACAGCAGCAAAAGGAAATGAATACGTCAAGTATGCAATGAGAGCAAGTTACCCAACCATCATCTGGCCACCTACAAGGCCTTATGTCTTGTTTAAGCCAAAGTATTTGGTTCTGTGTTAAAACAGCTTAATCCACGTCCACACTATGAAGCCACCATACCCCTTTATGACCACATATCAGGATTTATATCTTATTTAAGCCACTGACAGTACTGTTGCTCTGTTTATTCCGGTAGTTTAACCAACATCCTACCTTCATTTATCACGTTGATTCTCATTTCTACTGCAGTCCAGCTGTGGGTTTATGGGGGGCTCTGTTTGATGCAGCCATCCAGTGATCCAGGATCAGTCTCGCTGCGGTCCATAATATCATATGAGATAGTGCTACGGAATGTCCTTGCTTCAGTCTGCGAACTGTTTGTTACCTGGTGATGAGATAAAGTATAGAAATTATGAGTAATCTTTAAAATTTTTCCAGTAAATTCATACTGCTACATCATCTATGAAAGGGGTCTTATTTTCTGGTAACTATAGAAATGGAAGAGGGAAAATATCTTCAGCACCACAGATAGTTTTGGAATCACTTCCCCAAGGCCTTGGAGCCCTCCACTGGATCGTCTGTGTTTGACAGACAGTGAAAGAGACCACACGGGAAGGATCACCTCGGAGATTCATAGGGCGGGCCTTGTGGTGGCAGACAGTACTTGTGCTGCTTATCAGGACTCACAATTAGTACATTCTATTGTGGAGGAGCCTGAGAGAGATAAACTGGGACTGGGCTCAGAAAGGAGGGAGTACATTTAGTGTATATCTAGCCTGATTTTGCCACAAGAGCCCAGTACTCATAAACCTTCTGGGAGAAAGAGCAAACCGTACAGTGTCCCCTTTCTCAGAAAAACAATGTCAAGACAATCATATTGCCCTTGGGAACAGGCGTTTTTGGACCCAGTGCCCTGATGGAATTACTTGCATTTGTGAAACCAGATCCATAGGGATTACACCAAAGCCCCACACTGTTTTAGCTGGCATATATCTTCTAGCTGATTCTGAAACAAAAAATGAGATGAATGTTTTTGGAGAGTGTGCCTTTGGGGGCTACTGCCGACCTAAACCTCCCGTGAGCTCCACAGTGTTTCATGTCCTCAGTCTGAAAGTTTTGAGACCTTGTGCTGTATTTATTTCTGCTACGTGTCTCCCTGTTTCTCATGCTCTCTTGTTCTTAATTGTTCCATTATTTCTTTCAGGAGGGATCAGCCACTTCATCTGGCTCTTTTTTTCCTTTGGTAGGACAGTGTGCTAGAAACAAGGGTCTTCCTTCGTGTTTATTGCTCTCTGCTTTCTGGCCCACACACTTTTGTTCTCATGTATTTCTTTATATATAGTCCTGGGGGATCTGTCACCGTGAGAGATTTGAAAATATTGCATCTGGGTCTGCCAAAAGCATTCACAGTTCAAACAAATATTTTCCACTTTCTCCTTACTGATTTGAATAATCCCACCCAGGGGCTATTCTTCCATTAGAATGGTATCTGACCTATGCCCAGACGTGATCCATCATTGTCTTCCCTAGAGTCCTTTTAGTACGTTTCATCTTGGCTGTGTTTTCCCTCAGAGTCCTAATTCCAAAGATTGGTCATGTGCCCGTAGGTACAGAGCACAGCTCCGTGAGCACCTGCAATAGCTGTCACTTTGAAATGCATCCAGGGGTGCCAGGAGAATTTTTTACTATTCCTCTGTCTTTCTAACATATTTTTCCACGATTTGTGTAAACACTTGATAGAGATTTATGAACTATTATTCTTATTTTTTTAGTAACCCTGCCTAACAGTATTATTCCTGTTTTTGTGTATCCCCAACTTCACATTTACGAGTTAAGTCACATCCCGTCTCTGCTTAAAATGCTCAATCGGCTCCCAGCGTCACTCAGATTAAAAACCAGTCTCTTGAATGCACATCAAAACCATAAGTGTTCTGACTTTGCAGTATTTTCCTGTCACGTTCCTCTCCCTCTTGCAAACTCCACGCAGCCGCTCTTAATGCTCATTGCCTTTCTGTCCTGAAATAAAACCGGTTCGCAACTGGCTACTCCCCCTGCCTGAAGATACTTTGCCAAATCCCCACGAGGCTTAGTTTCAACCACTTTCAACTCTTTGGTTAAATGTCCCTTTCTCAAGGAAGACTTATTCAAAGTACACAGTTTAAGATTATGACAAGTCCTAGCCTTCCCACACTTTTGGTCCCTCTCAATTTTATTTATTGACAGCACTATTACTTTATAAAAAGTTGTGTACATCCTAGCATACTATTAATACTGATTTTTTCCCTCATATCTCAACATATTTGAAATAGGGATACATTCTACAATATATGGTCATAAAAACAATGTGTCTATTAACGGGCAACATTTTCTTCTTTGTCAATGGTATATAAAAGCATGTTAAATTTAAGTAAATAAGGTAAATATTTATCTAATATGTTAGTTCATTT
>NW_006799183.1:790079-791993 GCF_000442215.2 Lipotes vexillifer | reverse complement strand
TCTCCCTCTCCCTCCCTCCCTCTCCTTTTACACACCTGACACTGTGCCTTGAACACAGTTATGACTCACTAAATATTTGTTGAATGAATGCACATTAATAGATGAATAACTGTTTCTCATTAGTTCCTGGTTCTGGATTCCTTTGAAGAATTACTTTAGCTTTTGCTCTGAGATTTTTCCACTCTCCTCTGCTGACAGATTGCTGGAGACCACCAATGGTCTTATTAAATAGACAACTAAATCATTTCCTCATTTTCTAATGATAACTTACTTTAAGAGAAGTTAGTCCTCAGAGCTGCCTCTCCACTGTGTGTGTGTGTGTGTGTGTGTATGTATGTGTATGTGTGTGTTTCTCTGTATATGTATGTGTGTGTGTGTGTGTGTGTGTGTGTGTGTGTGTGTATGGATTTAAGATTTCATTTTCCTTTTCATATCTGGTGGCTTCTCCGTCCTCTAAGATGTTCTCCTAAGTAAATCTTTCTTTCCAACTTAATCACTTTCTTCCTTTATTTTGTTTTCAGTTTCTACTACTAGTGCCCTGATGAAACATTAAAGTATGTATTTTAAACCACATCACGTCCTCCTTGACACCCTGGGCAAACCTCCTTCTTAGACACAGTGGAGATATGAAGCTTTAACTGCTGTGTTATGCTTTAGCTTTTAATGCTTTCATTGAGTTGTTTCCCTATCCAGCCCTTGATATTTTTTTTCTAAAATAGGTACTTTTTACTTTGTATTTGTTTGTGAATATATACTTTTTCTTAGGGTGAAGACACATTGTAGATCTCTGCAATCTAAAGTCATGACCAGAGTTTGTACAAATAAGGAAACCAGAGTACTTGTTACTACATAGTAGTGGGCTCGTCCTTGGGAGCCTTTGAACAAGCCCTTCCTTACAGAATTTAGCCCTACAAGAGCTCTCCTTTGTAAATAAAGGTAGTTAATGGAATTTGGGCAGTTTAGTACTGCCTACCTAGGGCTGCTCCTAATAATTTAAAGCAATAACCTACACTTAATGTTTTTTAACACTAATGGAAATTAGCTGCCTATGCATTAGGAAAAAACCCCACAAAAATGCTGCCTACAGAGCTGGTTGAGAAACATAGCAAAAGTCACTTGCTGATCCATAAAAAAGGACCTACCCCTGCTTCCACTGTGATTGAAATTTCAGACCAAAGAACAGACCCACAATATGACAATATGACTGTGCCCAGTCATTCTAAAAGCACACCAAGCAGATCCTTTGTCCTCCTCCCGCTTGGTGACTTAGTAAGGGCTAGGGAGAGATGCTTCCCTCGCTACGTGAAGCAGAGATGTGTGCAGTCTTTTGCTGATCAGGGCAAATTCCTCAGGTAGATGACTCATTCTCAAATACTGTTGTTTTGTATTCACTTATGATTGACTCAGATCTAAATTCTTTCAGTCAGAATTCTTTTATGGTATAAGTCAACATGCGTATGTACTTTTAGGTGTAAATGAACTAAGTCTTTTTTTGAAATTGCAAAATTATTTTTCTTCATAAAATTTCAATCTGCTTATATCTACTGGCATATTTAAATTAGTCTGACATGGTTTACTGGACTAGTTTACATGGGTCGATAGTAGTGATATTTCTTAGACTACTTCTGTGTATACAAGGACTGGGTAATGTTACAAAACACTCATGAGGTAGCCAGCACTTAAAGAACTGTATAAGGACTAATTAATGTAATGACACTTGTATAACAAGAGAGTGGAAAGAAGGTTAATGTGATAATGAGGCTTATTTGATCTTAAAGATTTAACATGAGGGCACTCTCAAGATAGCTTAATTAGGTTTTAAGCACCTTTTGCAATTTGCATGTGTACTTGTTAATCCATATGTTCTAAAAATACATTTTACTTCATTTAAATTAAGGAATTTATCTAATCTCT
>NW_006799183.1:777008-790069 GCF_000442215.2 Lipotes vexillifer | reverse complement strand
CTTTCCCTGTTGTTTTACTCATTGGTGATGGTGTTTTCTTGAGTTTTGCACTTAACGTGTATTATTTATGATTGTTTTCTTCTATATTATGCTTAAGTTGTAGCTCACTTCAAAATAGTATAACATTTTAAAATTGCAAAACAACACCTTAGCGTAATTCAGGCAGTTATGACAAGTCATGACGTGACTCTTTTAACTAATCTTTAAGACATTTAGCACATTTTATTGCACCATACAATATATCAGTAAATTTGATTTCATTATCTGACACCTGTGTCATTTTTAAACTTTGCCAAATGGAAAGAACATTTTAGAAATTAACAATGAAAGAAAATATCATTTCTTTGCATTCATTTCACTCATTCATTCATTTGTAGCAGCAATTCAATCAACAGTATGTTGATGCTCTGGGGAATAAAGAATTATACATTCACATTCTGCATATAGGTTTTCACGAGTTCTCCAAATTAATACCTTTTTATGCTTTGTTTATACTTATAAGTGATTATTACAATTTATTTTTTCATAATTATAAACTTTATTTCTTGTAAGCTTCATATAAGTGGTATATTACCCCATGCTTTTTTTTTAAGTAATGCATATTTATTTTAGCATGTCAAGCAATTCAGAGGTACGTGAAGGAAACAATAATCTTCCTCTATCCTTTTTTCTTAATTTTTTTTTTTTTTTTTTTCATTTTTTTTTTTTTTTTGCGGTACGTGGGCCTCTCACTGTTGTGCCCTCTCCCGCCGCGGAGCACAGGCTCCGGACGCGCAGGCCCAGCGGCCATGGCCCACGGGCCCAGCCGCTCCGCGGCACGCGGGATGCCCCCGGACCGGGGCACGAAACCGTGTCCCCCGCATCGGCAGGCGGACTCCCAACCACTGCGCCACCAGGGAAGCCCTTTCTTAATTTTTAAAAGTATTTTATACAGTTTTTAAAGGTTACTTTCCATTTACAGTTAAAATAAAATATTGGCTATATTCCCATGTTGTACAATACATACTTGAGCCATGCTTTTATTTATTTATTTTTTAACATCTTTATTGGAGTACAGTTGCTTTACAGTGGTGTGTTAGTTTCTGCTGTATAACAAAGTGAATCAGCTATACATATATCTCCATATCGCCTCCCTCTTGAGTCTCCCTCCCACCCCCCCACCCCACCCCTCTAGGTGGTCACAAGGCACAGAGCTGATCTCCCTGTGCTATGCGGCTGCTTCCCACTAGCTATCTGTTTTACATTTGGTAGTGTATATATGTCCATTTCATTCTCTCACTTCGTCCCAGCTTACCCTTCCCCCTCCTCGTGTCCTCAATTCCATTCTTCTCTAGTAGGTCTGCGTCTTTATTCCTGTCCTGCCCCTAGGTTCTTCAGAACCTTTTTTTTTTTTAATTCCATGCTACCGTATGTGTTAGCATACGGTATTTGTTTTTCTCTTTGTGACTGACTTCACTCTGTATGACAGTCTGTAGGTCCATCCAGCTCACTACAAATAACTCAATTTCGTTTCTTTTTATGAGCCATGCTTTTAAATCAACATTTCCTTCAGAAACTTTATCCACGATGATAAATGTAGCTCTATTAAAGTCATTTTAACAGTGATATCCTATGACATTGTCAGAAGATGCTACAATTTATTTAATTTCCTGCAGATATACAATTTATTTACATGATTTTTACTGCTTATTCCTTATTCCTTTTTAAATGCGGTTTCCTCTTTACCGTATTAATCTTTTTTTTTTTTTTTTTACCGTATTAATCTTAAAACGATCAAGATGAGTACTAGCATGACAGGGGTCTCTCGTTTTCTCTGGCTGATCTAAGTCAGATCCTTTTCTAAGGCTCAAATCATGTTGCATGTTTTACATGAATGTACCAATGAACACTAAAGCTCACAGTAATCAATTCCACCTCAGGCATCCTGCATTACTAGTTATTTTTCATTAGAAGTTATTAATTTGATTTTCGTACCACATTTCCTTTAGATGTTTAATGTATATGAAATATTGTAGTTAGATGTCTGAAGAACAAGAGCCATATTCCTTAAATTCTTTGCTTTCTCTATAGGCATAATTTTGTATTTTGCAGATAGTGAAAGTAAACACATATTTATTGATCTGTTTTGTTTACTGAACTGGAAAATGTTTCAATATACTAAATGATCAACTAAATGGTGCGTTGACTGGTAAAAGTCAGCCACTCTACATTGTAACCATGAGATTTGTTTCTCAAGATATGCCACGCTTACAGTGATGAAATCAGCCATTGGACTAATCTCACAGCAGTTTAGCTCGCTAATTAAATGTTCTGGTGGCATAAGCAAGGGCATAGCTCTTACCCGTAGAGCCTTTTTGAAATTTGAGGTGTCAGGCAAATCCAAAAAGTTGTACACAAAAAACATTGCATGCAAAGGAAGTACTGTTGCAATGCAGGCCAAAGAGACGTCTGGTTTGCTTAAATTTTCTTTTAATACCAGGATTGCCACTCACGTAGATAGGTAATTGTTGGTGAGAGTCAGGGAGAAAGAGTGGTCCTGCAAATAGCATTTTGTCCTCACAATCCTACATACGTATTTTTTAAACATATTCATTGACATTATATTAAGTACAAGGCAGTTTCTATTTGGTGGAGATTACTAGGCAAGCATACGTCTAAAAGTTAATGCCACTGAAGACTCCATATTGATCAAGTGCTAAAAGATGTTGTCATTGGTGTTGCTAATTATGATGAATATGATAAGGAGGACAGACAAAGTATGCCAAAAGGAAATGAGAGACCAGCGTGCACTGGAAGGCTCTGGTTATTTTATTGTTAATACGGCAGCCTGAGAAGCTCTTTTTGCTTCCAGCTCCACATTTCCAGTTAACACAAATTCGTTTAACTAAGCTTGGCCAGACGGTAAGTAGGAAGTTTGCTCTACAGTGTATACTGGCAGCTGTAATAGTGACATGGGGGTACGCTGCGTGACAAAATGCAGATGATTGTGCCTGTCATATAGTTGCATGTTAGATTAAAAATAGAAAATATATCATTCGTGACTATCAGTAGTGCTCTATAGCTAGTACTAGATAATTTATGCTATTAAATTTTAAGAGTTTCCTCCAACTCACTTTTGACTTAAGACCATTGATTATTTGAAAATAAAAACAAGTAATAAGCAAGCAAAACATACAATGATAACCCCACTCTACAACAGACATTTCTCCCACAAATGTCACCATCCGCACTCTGACAACTACAACAGACATTTCCCCCACAAATGCCACCGTAAGTCAGAATGTCTTAAAAAATTAATAATAAAAAAAATTTCTTAGAAAATATCTGGTATATTTTGTGGACGATAACAATGCATTTGACAGTAATTATCATGTTTAAAATTGTACGTATCAAGAATCTAAAAAAGAATGGATATATGTATATGTATAACTGACTCTGCTGTACAGCAGAAATTAACACAACATTATAAATCAACTACGTTCCAATAAAAATTAATTAAAAAATAAAATAAAATTACATTAAATTGTATCACTTTTGAAAGTGGATATTTTAAAATAACACATCATTATGTCAAGGAAATAATACATTTTTTATTGAAGATAAGTTTTACAGAAGGAAGAAAATATATTATTTAATCAACTGATGTATTTTAGCAAGTGTTTTGTTAGTGTCTCCAAAAAATACAGTAAATAGTAGTGCCATCTATTGATAAAACTGAAAACTACAGTTTCTTCTTAAAATGAAAACTTTTACTTTGGAA
Source organism: Lipotes vexillifer (assembly GCF_000442215.2). Lineage (NCBI taxonomy): Eukaryota > Metazoa > Chordata > Mammalia > Artiodactyla > Lipotidae > Lipotes > Lipotes vexillifer. The sequence continues at coordinate 786,309 of NW_006799183.1, read as the reverse complement.
TATATATCTCCAAAAATAATAATTCCTTATTGTTATGACTATTTTAAATTATTATTGTGTCACATCAGATACTGGAGCTGTGTTAAAATAATATGTGTGTATGTGTGTTTGCATATGTGTGTTCGTAAATATTGGTTATGGGTTTAAGTGTAGTTGGGTTGTTATTTAATCATTGAAGAAAATTAAATTTAATATTAAATATTTATTTTCTGCTAAAAATTTTAAGCAAGAAATACCTATGTAGTGAAAGAGGAAATATTGTCTTTATTCTTTTTTAATATGCACAAAATATTTTTAAATGTAAAAATTTGCATGTGTACTTCTTAGGATGTACTCTGACCATTTTAATATTTATTTTTCTTTATAATTTTGATTTTATTATATATAATAATAGCCTACTATTTGGCAAACTCTTAAGTTAGATTGGCTATTCTCAATACAGTACAACTGACTAGAACAATCTATATGCTGTCTGGCTAAATTATCAGGGTGAATAGTTTAGAAGAGTTAGGTTAAAATATATATATCTACTAATAAGTGACAAGATTACAGAGAAGAAAGGAGCAGAAAGCAGTGCTGATATCTACTGACCTCTAGGGTATGGTCAGATTATATGTTGCAGGTGACAGTTGCCTAAGGATTAACAGCAGCAGAGGAAGCAGTGTGACTGACAAGAGCAGAAATAATAAAGTCAAGCACAGACTTAACAGGGAGGAATTAAAATGAAGGCTGAGGTGACATTAGCTGCCCCACCCCCCAGCATGTTATGATGATGACAGTTAGAACATAAAGCTGATATCAAGCTCTCATTCATTCATTGACTCACATGCATGTAATTTATCTACTTTATAACTGCAGGTTGAGATCTATTATATACCATGCTGGATGCTGACGACCCAGTAGTGAACAAATGATAGTTATATTCTTCCTAGAGGAGTTTACTATCATTTTTGATGTCCAGCCTCCCATATATTGAGTACAACCTGCCTTTCCCTCAAAACACTTTGCTACCATTGGTCAGATATTATCCAAAACCGAGAAATGTATGATGAGCAAAATATAACGGTACTACAAAGCTACAATAATCAAGATGGTGTGATACTGGCATAGGATAGACACAGAGATCAATGGAACAGAACTGAGAGAATTGGAGAAGGGAAAATGGATGTAAAGTTGGGAAGAGCAAGGAAAATACACACCTGTGAGCATGAAGGAGAACCCAGGATACTGGCCTGGTACCCACGTCAGTGCTCACTGCTTCAGCCTTGATGGGGTGAGTGTCCTGAGATTGTACAGAACTAAATGCACGCCATGCCCAGGAACCAGTGAAGCTGAGGGGGGGCCGAGCAGTGGCAGGCCTGGCTGCTACCCCACACTGGCCACACCCACCCCAGTCATGAGTATATGAAAACATATATAAAATGAGTATATGAAAATATACCCATGTAGTAATCAATAAAATCCAATTTATTTAAAATGAGGAATCATTTGTCAAATTAAAATGATTAATAGCATCTACTCACCTTCAAGATGGTGGAGGAGTAAGATGTGGAGATCACCTTCCTCCCCACAGATGCATCAGAAATACATTCACACGTGGAACAACTCCTACAGAACACCTACTGAACGCTGGCAGAAGACCTCAGACCTCCCAAAAGGCAAGAAACTCCCCACGGACCTGGGTAGGGCAAAAGAAAAAAGAAAAAACAGAGACAAAAGAATAGGGACGGGACCTGCACCAGTGGGAGGGAGACGTGAAGGAGGAAAGGTTTCCTTTTACTTTTTCCTCCCTCTTTGTTTCCTGGTGTGCAAGGAGAGGGGATTCAGAGCGCCCGCCTAAAGGAGCTCCAGAGACAGGCGCGAGCCGCGTCTAACAGTGCAGACACCAGAGACGGGCATGAGACGCTAAGGCTGCCGCTGCCGCCACCAAGAAGCCTGTGTGCGAGCACAGGTCATTCTCCACACCTCCCCTCCCGGGGAGCCTGTGCAGCCCGCCACTGCCAGGGTCCCGGGATCCAGGCACAACTTCCCCAGAAGAACGCAGGGCGCGCCTCAGGCTGTTGCAACATCCCGCCGCCTCTGACGCCACAGGCTCACCCCCGCACTCCGTGCCCCTCCCTCCCCTCTGGCCTGAGTGAGCTGAAGCCCCCAAATCAGCCACTCCTTTAAGCCCGTCCTGTCTGAGCAAAGAACAGACGCCCTCAGGTGACCTACACGCAGAGGCGGGTCCAAATCCAAAGCTGAACCTCGGGAGCTGTGCAAACAAAGAAGAGAAAGGGAAATCTCTCCCAGCAGCCTCAGAAGCAGTGGATTAAATCCCCACAATCAACTTGATTTATCCTGCATCTGTGGAATACCTTTGGTTGCTCTCTTCCTTTTTTTTTAATATATATATATATATTTTTTTTTTTTTCCTTTTTCTCTTTTCATGAGTGTGTATGAGTATGCCTCTGTGTGTGATTTTGTCTGTATAGCTTTGTTTTACCATTGGCCCTAGGGTTCTGTCTGTCCTTTTTTTTCTTTTCTTTTTTTAGTATAGTTTTTAGTGCTTGTTATCATTGGTGGATTCATTTTTCGGTTTGGTTACCCTCATTTCAAAACATGTTTAAATCTCAAAATTGTTTCTTTTTTTCTTTTGTGGTACGCGGGCCTCTCACTGTTGTGGCCTCTCTCGTTGCAGAGCACAGGCTCCGGACGGGCAAGCTCAGCAGCCATGGATCACGGGCCCAGCCGCTCCGCGGCATGTGGGATCTTACTGTGCTGGGGCACGAACCCGTGTCCCCTGCATCGGCAGGCAGACTCTCAACCACTGAGCCACCAGGGAAGCCCTACTTTTTAATGTTTTTTATTTTTTATTTCAATAAATTTTATTTTATTTATTTATTTTTTCTTTCTTTCTTTCTTTTTTTTCTCCCTTTTCTTTTGAGCTGTATGGCTGACAGGATCTTTATGCTCCGGCCAGGTGTCAGGCCTATGCCTCTGAAGTGGGAGAGCCGAGTTCAGGACATTGGTCCACCAGAGACCTCACAGCCCCATGTAATATCAAACAGTGAAAGCTCTACCAGAGAGATCTCCACCTCAATGCTAAAACCCAACTCCACTCAAAGACCAACAAGTGACAGTGCTGGACACCCTATGCGAAATGACTAGAAAGACAGGAGCACAGCCTCACCCAATAGCAGAGAGGCTGCCGAAAATCACAATAATGTCACAGACACCCCAAAACACACCACTGGATGTGGTCCTGCCCACCAGAAAGACAAGATCCAGCCTCATCCTCCAGAAAACAGGCACTAGTCCCCTCCACGAGGAAGCCTACACAACCCACTGAAACAACCTTAGCCACTGGGGGCAGACACCAAAAACAACAGGAACTACGAACATGCAGCCTGCGAAAAGGAGACCCCAAACACAGTAAGTTAAGCAAAATGAGAAGAAACAGAAACACACGGCAGATGAAGGATCAAGGTAAAACCCACGAGACCAAGAAAATGAAGAGGAAATAAGCAGTCTACCTGAAAAAGAATTCAGAGTAATGATAGTAAAGATGATCCAAAATCTTGGAAATAGAATGGAGAAGATACAAGAAAAATTTAACAAGTACCTAGAAGAACTAAACAGTAAACAAACAGTGATGAACAACACAATAAATGAAATGAAAAATTTTCTACAATGAATCAGTAGCAGAATAACTGAGGCAGAAGAACGGATAAGTGACTTGGAAGATAAAATAGTGGAAAAAATTTATTCTGCAGAGCAGAATAAAAAAAGAATGACAGGAACTGAGGACAGTCTCATAGATGTCTGGGACAACATTAAATGCACCAACGTTCAAATTATAGGGATCTCAGAAGAAGAAGAGATAAAGAAAGGGACTGAGAAAATATTTGAAGAGATTACAGTAGAACACTTCCCTAATATGGGAAAGGAAATAGTCAATCAAGTCCAGGAAGCACAGAGAGCCCCATACAGGATAAATCCAAGGAGAAACACGCCAAGACACAAATAAATAAAACTATCAAAAATTAAATGCAAAAAAAATACTAAAAGCAGAAAGGGAAAAACAACAAATAACATATAAGGGAAACACCATAAGGTTAACAGCAGATCTTACAGCAGAAACGCTGCAAGCCAGAAGGAAGTGGCAGGATGTCCTTTAAGTGATGAAAGGGAAAAACCTACAAACAAGATTACTGTACCCAGCAAAGATCTCATTCAGATTCGACAGAGAAATTAAAACCTTTAGAGACAAGCAAAAGCTAAGAGAATTCAGTACCACCAAACCAGCTCTAAAACAAATGCTAAAGGAACTTCTCTAGGCAGGAAAAACAAGAGAAGGAAAAGACCTACAATAACAAACCCAAAACAATTAAGAAAATGGTAATAGGAACATACATATCAATAATTATGTTAAATGTAAATAGATTAAATGTTCCAACCAAAAGACATAGACTGGCTGAATGGATACAAAAAGAAGACCTGTATATATGCTGTCTACAAGAGACCCAGTTCAGACCTAGGGACACATACAGACTGAAAGTGAGGGTATGGAAAAAGATATTCCATGCAAATGGAAATCGAAAGAAAGCTGGAGTAGCAATTCTCAAATCAGACAAAATAGACTTTAAAATAAAGACTATTAAAAGAGACAAAGAAGGACACTACATAATGATGAAGGGATCAATCCAAGAAGACGATAGAACAATTGTAAATATTTATGCACCCAACATAAGAGTACCTCAATACATAAGGCAAATGCTAACAGCCATAAAAGGGGAAATCAACAGTAACACAATCATAGTAGGGGATTTTAATATCCCACTTTCAACAATGGACAGATCATCCCAAGTAAAAATAAATAAGGAAACACAAGCTTTAAATGATACGTTAAACAAGATGGACTTAATTGATATTTATAGGACATTCCATCCAAAAACAACAGAATATACTTTCTTCTCAAGTGCTCATGGAACATTTTCCAGGATCGATCATATCTTGGGTCACAGATCAAGCCTTGGTAAATTTTAAAAAAATTGAAATTGTATCAAGTATCTTTTCTGACCACAACGCTATGAGACTAGATAGCAATTACAGGAAAAATTCTGTAAAAATTACAAACATATGGAGGCTAAACAATACACTACTTAATAACCAAGAGATCACTGAAGAAATCAAAGAGGAAATCAAAAAATGCCGAGAAACAAATGACAATAAAAACACAACAACCCAAAAATTATGGAATGCAGCAAAAGCAGTTCTAAGAGGGAAGTTTACAGCAATAGAATCCTGCCTTAAGAAACAAGAAACACCTCAAATAAACAACCTAAACTTACACCTAAAGCAATTAGAGAAACAAGAACAAAACACCCCAAAAATTAGCAGGAGGAAAGAAATCATAAACATCAGATCAGAAATAAATGAAAAAGAAATGAAGGAAACAATAGGAAAGATCAATGAAACTAATAGCTGCTTCTTTGAGAAGATAAAAAGAAATTGATAAACAGTTAGCCAGACTCATCAAGAATAAAAGGGAGAAGACTCAAATGAATAGAATTAGAAATGAAACTGGAGAAGTAACAACTGACACTGCAGAAGTACAAAGGATCATGAGAGATTACTACCAGCAACTCTATGCCAATAAAATGGACACCCTGGAAGAAATGGACAAATTCTTAGAAATGCACACCCTGCCAAGACTGAATCAGGAAGAAATAGAAAATATGAACAGACCAATCACAAGCACTGAAATTGAAACTGTGATTAAAAATCTTCCAAGAAACAAAAGCCCAGGACCAGAAAAAAAGGGAGAAGACTCAAATCAATAGAATTAGAAATGAAAAAGGAGAAGTAACAACTGACACTGCAGAAGTACAAAGGATCATGAGAGATTACTACCAGCAACTCTATGCCAATAAAATGGACAACCTGGAAGAAATGGACAAATTCTTAGAAATGCACAACCTGCCAAGACTGAATCAGGAAGAAATAGAAAATATGAACAGACCAATCACAAGCACTGAAATTGAAACTGTGATTAAAAATCTTCCAAGAAACAAAAGCCCAGGACCAGATGGCTTCACAGGCGAATTCTATCAAACATTAAGAGAAGAGCTAACACCTATCCTTCTCAAACTCTTCCACAATATAGCAGAGGGAGGAACACTCCCAAACTCATTCTACGAGGCCACCATCACCCTGATACCAAAACCAGACTAGAATGTCACAAAGAAAGAAAACTACAGGCCAATATCACTGATGAACGCAGATGCAAAAATCCTCAACAAAATACTAGCAAACAGAATCCAACAGCACATTAAAAGGATCTTACACCATGATCAAGTGGAGTTTATCTCAGGAATGCAGGCATTCTTCAATATATGCATATCAATCAGTGTGATACACAGTATTAACAAACTGAAGAATAAAAACCATATGCCCATCTCAATAGATGCAAGAAAAACTTTCCACAAAATTACACAGCCATTTATGATAAAAACCCTCCAGAAAGCAGGCCTAGAGGGAACTTATCTCAACATAATAAAGGCCATATATGACAAACCCATAGCCAACATCATTCTCACTAGTGGAAAACTGAAACCATTTCCACTAAGTTCAGGAACAAGACAAGGTTGCCCACTCTCATCACTATTATTCAACATAGTTTTGGAAGTTTTAGCAACAGCAATCAGAGAAGGAAAAGAAATAACAGGAATCTAAATGGGAAAAGAAGTACTAAAGCTGTCAGTATTTACAGATGACACGATACTATACCTAGAGAATCTTAAAGGTGCTACCAGAAAACTACTAGAACTAAACAATGAATTCGGTAAAGTAGCAAGATACAAAATTAATGCACAGAAATCTCTTGCATTCCTATACACTAATGATGAAAAATATGAAAGAGAAATTAAAGAAACACTCCCATTTACCATTTCAATGAAAAGAGTAAAACACCTAGGAATAAACCCACCTAAGGAGACAAAAAACCTGTATGCAAAAACTATGAGACACTGATAAAAGAAATTAAATATGATACCAACAGACGGAGAGATATGCCATGTTCTTGGATTGGAAGTGTCAACATTGTGAAAATGACTATACTACCCAAAGCAATCTGAAGATTGAATGCAATCCCTAACAAACTACCACTGGCATTTTTCACAGAACCAGAACAAAAAATTTCACAGTTTGTATGGAAACACAAAAGACCCCGAAAAGCCAAAGCAATCTTGAGAAAGTAAAATGGAGCTGGAGGATTCAGGCTCCCTGACTTCAGACTATACTACAAAGCTACAGTAATCAAGACAATATGGTCCTGGTGCAAAAACAGAAATATAGATTAATGGAACAGGATAGAAAGCCCAGAGATAAACGCACGCACATATGGTCACCTAATCTTTGATAAAGGAGGCAGGAATGAACAGTGGAGAAAGGACAGCCTCTCCAATAAGTGGTGCTGGGAAAACTGGACAGGTACATATAAAAGTATGAGATTAGATCACTTCCTAACACCATACACAAAAATAAGCTCATAATGGATTAATGACCTAAATGTAAGGCCAGAGACTATCAAACTCTTAGAGGAAAACAAAGGCAGAACACTCTGACATAAATCACAGCAAGATCCTTTTTGACCCACCTCCTTGAGAAATGGAAATAAAAACAAACATAAACAAACTGGACCTAATGAAACTTAAAATCTTTTGCACAGCAAAGGAAACCATAAACAAGACAAAAAGATAACCCTCAGAATGGGAGAAAATATTTGCAAATGAAGCAACGGACAAAGGATTAAAAGATTTTCATCCACTCTTGCACTAACAGTGTTATCATGAATCCATTTCTCCATCTGCAAAGGCATTTTATATTTTAAAGTACCATCACACATTACTTTATTATAATGTTCACTTTTCAAATGAAGAAACAGGAACTGAAAGAGTTGGACTAAGTCTCTCAAAATCACATAGCTGGTTAGTTCCAGGTTGTGATCTAAAATCTGTCTCCTGAGTAATCCTGTTTGATGCAAGCTGCTTTATATTTTAGAGTTTTACCATATTCTTCAAATTCTTTAATTTCTTACACAAATGACAGAAGAGGATAAGGCTAGATGGAGTAATAACTGTAAGAAAAATTATGAAATTTTCCAAATTCCAAAATCATATATATTTTTGCCACACATTTTAATTATGTTGAATGACACATTTTCCTTATCCTTTTAAGCTCTAACTAATGCAATTGTTTTTTACTTCCCAGTCACAAAAAAAATGTTTTTTTGCAGGGTATACATACACTTACTAGTTCTGTGACTAAGGGGGTGCAAATGTTATTGAGGAAAAGCTTAGAAGATACACCTGATCTGTTTAGAATTTTTCTGGATAAATTGTATTTAGATAGGGTTTATATTTGCATCTTTAACATTAAGCAGGTTGGCAAAATGTTGTCTTGCTTTCATTTCCTTTTCTCTAGTTTTGGCAGATATTGCTGGTCGACTATAGTTTTCACTCTATTGAACTCATACATGGATTTAGGCTACCTATACTTTAGATCTCAAAGAAGTGCAATCAGTTGGTATTGACTAGTGAAACTATATGTATGCATTTGCCATTTCTCCTATGAAGCTTCGGTCATTCTCTTTGTAACAGGCAAAAAAAAATATTTCTGGGAAGTGAAGTGTGTGGGTTTAGACACCTAACATTTTCCTTTTGACTTGGGTCTAGCAGTGGGTTGGGAACTTGCTATATACACATTGTTTCCTTTAATCCATGTAATCCTAGAAATGGTTTCAAAATTTTTAAATGGGGAAAGTGAGACTCACAGAAACTGGATATTTTTCTCCTTAGAGCATAAAGTAAGTGTTAGAAATGCATTCAAATTTTCAGGTTGGGTGGGCTTACTATAATATATCCACTGTACAGTCCGTGCCTCAAATAATTAATGTGAGATCTCTGGACAAATTATTTAAATTATGTATATATTAAATCAAAGAAAATAAAGTCTAAGGAAAAGAAAGCATCCATCATGACAGCATTAAATTAATTTTTTTCATTAATTCCTCTTTTATTTTTTTCATAGATTTAGAAACACAGCATCCTATGTATTATTGTTTTGAATACTTTAGTTATCTTTTGTGTTTCAGAGAGCATTTTTGAAAATGGTGGCTTTTGAGACTTTGAAATTGGGGATTAAAAGGGCCACTAATTTTAAGGATTAGTATAATAGATCTAAGTTAATTAAACTAGGATGAACTGCTGTCCCTTTCAAAATGGCTTAAACTGTTGTGATTTATTACAATACTGTAGGG
>NW_006799183.1:720369-776932 GCF_000442215.2 Lipotes vexillifer | reverse complement strand
GTAGGGAAATAGGAAGATCTAATAATAAAAAAATCAGAAAAGTTTATGACCGTAAGTGTGTTGCTGTTAATTTATATTTTGCCTCCTCTACACTTTTATGAAGGCTGCCACAATGTGATCAGAGAGTTTTGTAGTATTGACAAGAGGCAGCGTAAAAGTCATGAATATAAAAAGATTGTTTTGGGATAAAGTTAAAGAGAAATTGATGGCTTTAATAATGTCAGAGACCAAAGGCCATGGACAAGCTTAGTAGCATTTAGAATATTTATTAAACCCAGTCTGTAATTTTTCATAGGAAAGTTGCTTTAATGACAAAGGAAGTCATAATACAAACAGAATAATCCACCTGCCACTGTGAGTCAGCACTACTTCAGAGCCATTTATATTCTTACCCTCAAGCTTTCTTACAACCTTTGCTAACCATGCAGCTGTGTGAATAATTTGTGGAAGAGCACTGATAGAATCCTTCAAAAGAATACAAGGTAATGGCATCAAGAAAAGGAAAAAAATATCCAGCGTTTATTTGTCTGCATTCCTGTGACCTGACAATTCACCTTAGATTCACTTTTGTTTTCAGTTAGAATGCAGTCACCGTATTGGGTCGCTGATCTCTGCCTAACTAAAATCAGACTTCCAAAATACCTGGGATGTGCCATACTTTCTGACGTGCTATAGTGCAGCAACTTCTAAAGAAAGATCACAGAATGAAAGTTGAAGGATGAAAAAAAGCAGAGTTCAGTATATAAGATATATATTTTTTTCCATTAGATCCTTTCTATCATTAGCTTAGAAAGATTTTTAGATTAAAAGAATTCTCTTAGATCTTTCCTAATACTGAGAAAAACATTGATTTATTCTAGTTCAATAAAGTTATTATGGACTTTGGAGAAATATATCCATCGACCTTTATTACCCAGTTTTACACCCATTATTATTATTAAATACTTTGTGGTTTTGAGCTGATAAATGTTTATAAATGATTCTATGTAGACTCAGAGCTTCCAGGAATATAATTAAACTAGTTCTTTAACTCATTTTTAAAAATTTTTAATTTAATATTTTTTTAGTATCAGAACCCCATTTCCATTTCTAATTTCTATAACTGGTTAAAATATTAGCTTTATTTATGTATTCTTGGAGTAACTAGTCCTTCATATGTAGCATCCAATTATTTATACTTTATGCTCTAATAACTATTAAGTAAAATATTATCTATGTTAGTTTCATTTAGTCTCATGGTGATACTGTTATTTTAACTGGGTGATACAAAGAAAATAATTCAGTTTCCTTGAGAAGTTACATCTATTTGAAATGAATTATTAATACCTCTCCAAAAATACTATGAATGCACTGATGATTTATTTGACTTTTACATTTTAAAATTCAATTTTTCAAGGATCTCAAATACACCTTATCTATTAATATATGAAGGCTAATTCAGAATTTATATTTAGATTTCAAGTAGTCACATTCCACTAGACACTTCTCTGGAACCACTTATTTTGTGATCTACCAGATAAGACATTTTAGGCCAATTATTTCCCATGTTCCATTAGGCTAATTTCCAAACCTGGTCTCAGCATTCATTCAACATGTTAGTATGTAAAACTGAACATGTGAGAGATGGAGAGAAAATGACACCTAGAACAATGTGCTACACTCAGAAGTTGCTCAGTAAATATTTGTAAGTTATTATCTTAAAACTCAAGTCAGATTTTGTACTTTTCTTAAATTTTATTCATGAACAAAATGCATATATTTGGATCTTCTTGTATACCTTCCATTTTAAATGTCAGAAACTTATTTGGTTATAGTTATAGAATAAAACTGAACAGTATATAATCTCAACCATTTAACATGTTTGTATACATATACATATACTATATTATTAAATATTGGTATTATTTGACTCTATCTGATGATATCAAATAAAGCCAGCTATTTAAATTGCTGAGATATTTTTGTGAAACATCCAATATCATCAGGAAGTTTTCAGTGAGTAGACACCTTTAAATATTACCTTTTGTTTAAAATATGGGGAACTTTAAGGATTTTCATGGTAGTGCCTGAAATTGGATTCTCAATACAATGTGGGAAACCTTTGGTGGCCCCTAAATTTCGTTTTTCATGCACTGCCCAAATAAAGGAAAGATAAGTTCATAGAGTGCACTTCCTAACTGAAAACGATTGTAGCAAACGGCTTGAAATGTTCTCTGGGGGAGTACTGACTTTTTAATTCAGCTGCCATCAATCCTCATTTATATTTCATAATATGTATCCCAGGAAAATAAACTACTTTTAAATGTATAGCTTGTCACTGAAGTTAAATAGTTGTTATGCCAATCACTTATCCTTCATGTTTATAGGTGATATTTTTCAGACCGTGATTTGATACCAGTGCACTAAATGAGAACCATATTATATGAGAGTATTATTATTTTTCCAAAGTATATATTACCTATTTGAGTATAAAACCTCTGTATGACAAAAAAATTATTGTTGACTGTTTCCCTTTCAGTTCATGCACACATAAATCAATAAAGTAAAAACAGGAATGCAGGGGGAAATTGAACATCTGATTTGAAAAGTTGTCCATTAGGGAGTATCAGAGACAGTATAGATGACCCATATAATATCTATGTATTCTAACATGAATCATGAAGTGTCTATTGTTATCATTGAGTTGATTAATGTGCTTCCTTTCAATCTAATTTTCAAATATGTTTAGGTTGTCTCAAGTTTTTGCTATTCCAAAGAATGTTGCAAGAAGCATTGAGCCTTGGTTTTGACAAGATACACTTTCTCGTATTAAATATTTATTGAGAGTACTTATCCATTTTAGCTTTCTGTATAAGTCTTTTTAAAAGGTTTATTTCCTAACTCCCTTGTTAAGCCACTAGGGATTCGATCTGAGCTTTGATAGAGTCTCTTTACTGCAGATCTTAGAGTAATGTGGGTTTGCTGGGGAGTATATTAAAATATCTCCTTAAAACATTATGTGTTTGAACCTCCAATAAAATGCTACAAAAACTACTCAGTGTTAGGTATATTAAGAGCCTAAACATACGCTCTATGTCATCGGTAAAGCAGGTACAGAAATACTATGAGAGTTAGTTTTGAAATTTTATTTTCTATTTATTTATTTATTTATATTTTTTATTTATTTATATTTTTTTGCGGTACGCGGGCCTCGCACTGTTGTGGCCTCTCCAGTTGCGGAGCACAGGCTCCGGACACACAGGCTCAGCGGCCATGGCTCATGGGCCCAGCCGCTCCGCGGCATGTGGGATCTTCCCGGACCGGGGCACGAACCCATGTCCCCTGCATCGGCAGGCAGACTCTCAACCACTGCGCCACCAGGGAAGCCCTATTTATTTTTTATTTTATTTTATTGAAGCTTAGTTGATTTACAGTGTTTCAGGTGTACAGCAAAGTGATTCAGTTTGCGCTATATATATATACATATATATATGTGTATATATATATGTGTGTGTGTATATATATATATACACACACACATATATTCTTTCTCAGATTCTTTTCCACTATTGGTTATTTCAAGATATTGAATATAGATCCCTGTGCTATACAGCAGGTCCTTCTTTATCTATTTTATACATAGTAGTGTGTATCTGTTAATCCCAAATTCACAATTTATCTCTTCCCCCCCTTTCCCCTTTGGTGGTTACCAATATGTATGCTATTTTAAAATAAGCCATTTAAGTAGTCATCAAGGGAAAAAATTAGAACTGAGTTTTACTCCCTATCATTGTTGCCCACGCTTGTGTGTGTGTGTGTTGAATTATATATATTTAGAAGAAGAAAGAGGGGTGTAGCAGAATTCTGGTACTCATAGCTTTGGAAGTCTATTATTTGTCCACTTCTGAGACTGTGAAAGGCAGTACACATGGTCAAGTCCCAGCTGTGGAATCTAAGGATTATTGGGTCTCTGAGGACCCCTCCCTCACCCTTTTTTGTCTCTGTGTTTTACTTGACATGAGTCTGGCTTATCGATGTCTAGAGTATCTTTAGCCAAAAAAGGGAACTAAGGGGACAGAAGAGTGATAGGCTTATATATAGTTCTGATCTGTTGACTTCAACTAGTCTCTTGGTTTGCATTGCTTTTATAGTTTCTGTAGATCTTAAATTCTTACATTTACTGGTTAGTCAATAAAATTTGTGTGTGTAATAGCTCCTCCAGTCACTAGAAAGAAGAGTGGTGAAATTAACTTTGGGCTGAATTTGAGGCCCTAGGGAGAGGCTCAGGTTGGTTACCGACTTTGCATCTTTGACTGACATTCTGATGGGTAAAACAAAAGAAATCAGGTAGTTCAAAGCATACACATTAACCAAAGAGCAGGTTGGTGTAGGCTGTCTAAAGTTCAGAAATAACAGAATGAATCAACAACATAGTAATAAGTAAAAGTTTATTACACACACACCAAAAAGACAGTTTGCAAACCAGGAACACTCAAACCAAAATATGGAATGAGGCTCAAGGGTATATTGTTATAAAGCAGCTTATATAGTAAGAAAGCAGTGACTGCTTATTCTTCACAGTGATTAGTTATAACATTAGAATTTTCTTAAATGATAAGGAATTGGTTATTGGTTACCTCATATCAACCTTGGGAAACAATTTGGGTTTTGCTTATGACTTCCAGAGGCATAAGCAAGAAATGATCCAAGTCAAGTTAGTGTTGCAAAATATGTTAAATTAAACTTTGCTTGTATGACTAAGGTGGTTTTGTCTTTTCAGCGAGTTTTCACGACTGGTCTCCATTTGTTTTTTATTTTAACATGGTGAACACAACCTTTCCATCCATTGTCTCTTGCTGAGATAGATCCTGCAAAAAAGTCTTTTGAGAACTAGAATCTTTTTTCTTGTTTGCCAAGCCATATTCTTACTAAGGCAAATGCAGGGTACATGTGCTCTCATGGTCATTCTGAGTAACAAATGTCAAAGTCTGACTGTGAAGAGAGGATAGGTGTGATAAACCTGTACCACACACCCTGTGGACTACTTTCCCGTGTGCTATGGTTCTTTACATATGTATATATAAAACATATTATACACATAATTTGCAAGATATGAATCTTTTCACTTTTATTTTTCCATTTCATTTTCAAAACCTTTATAATTTGATACAATATCCATTTTAGATATAAGAAAAAGAAGGTTCAGAAAGGTTTAAGCATGTGCTCAATATCATTTAAATATTGAGTAGCAGTGTGAGGATACAAACTTATTTGTCTCAGTCTAAATGTCATTGAGTGACACCACATAAAGCAGCGTTTTCATTATCATAAAAGTTTCCAAATATGAGGTCTGTAATTCACTTGAGAGTTTCATAAAAAGCAAATATACATGTTAAATATTGTGTTATAAAAGGTTCACTCTCCATTATTTAGAAAATTTACCTATCTAGAATAGCTTGTTTTCAGTGTGAATACTTTTAATATTTATATTAGAGCTAATTTATTAGCTTCTTTTGAAAAGAACAATATGCTTTTGCATATTAGAATTAAAGTGTCTAAATCATTTTTCCTAATGTACTCACATTCTCATCTAACTCTCAAAAATCTAAGTTACAACATCATTTGAGAATTATATAATTAATAGTCAATCATTGCATAATCCCTGAACCCTTCCACAAAGTGTAAATAATCGATACACATACGTTTATTGAATGAATGCAGAATTTCTCTCACAGCATTGTTGGTGGCAAGTTGAGTAACTGACTCTCAAAACTAATGTATATGACATATATCTAACTACCCATGACACAACTCAAGTTCAAGAAGCACTCATTGAAATAATATGTGATATTCACCCTTGTGCCTCAGCTATAAATACCTCCCTCACAGCCACATTCACTTGTCCTCTTGTTATACTCCTAAAAACTCCTCAAAATCCAATTCAAACACTCTCCTAAGGTGTGCTGTGTTGATCCCTCCTTTCTTTCTGTAGCCGTCCTTATCAGCTTGACTGCAGGACATTAAGTATTGTCTTAGCGTTATTTGTTCCTTGGTTTCCATTATCAAGCAGTGTATACTTGAGAGTATGAGCCTTGTCTTCTCATTCTGCATCAGTGTATCACTTTGCAGTTTGTCACAGATATTACATAGTCTATCTATGACTATTTAATAAAATAAATAAAAGAATTCAGGTAAGAGGTACGCTATTTAGAAGATTTCTATACAAATTGGTTTAACTGACTGAGGAATGGGGAGACAAATGAGCAAAGAACTTCTGATAGCTGAAATCAACATAATGAAAACTAGAGGAGATGATAACTAAAAGGGCTACAGATGTGTTTTATTCCTCCATTAATTAGGTCTTATTTCATTTTTCTTAACAATATGTTTTCAAAGAATATTTTAGAATTTTCTTGCAAGGGACTTGGACAGCATTTATTGATTAGATATATTCCTATATATGTAACATGTTTGTTACTTTACAAAATCACATTATTTAAGATACTTTGTTGCTGATGTTTACAAATATAATTAACTAGTATCATGCAAGCTTACTAAATTTACTTGTTCTGACAATTCATCTGTAGATTCTTCTGCATTTTGTTTTACTCAGTCATCTACAGATGTTGGCTATATATTTTAAGAAATCCTTTATCATAATAAGGAAAATACTTGCTCATTTTTGTGTGCTAAAAGTAAATGACTTTTCTGCAGCTATTGAGAAGATCACACAGTTTTTCTCCTTTAGACTATTTATGTGATAAATTATATTGAGTGATTTTTCAATATCTGTAATAAAACAAATATTTTTATGGTTTAATATCATTTTTATATTCTGGATTTTGTTTGACAGTATATTCTGGAGACTTTTAAAATATATTTTCATAAATGAAATTGACCAATAAATATTACTTTTAATAATACCCTTGTCATATTTTGGTATTAAGCTTATATTGTTCTCAACTGTTGGGGATTTTATTTATCTATGAGCACATAACAAATTACCGTAAAACTTAGTGGATTTAAACAACAAACCTTTATTATCTTTTGAGATAAAAAGAGATGAGGTAATAAATAGAGAAATTAGATTTTTTTAAAAATTGAGAAAAGCTTAGGTAGGTGGCCCTGGCATGAAGTCTTTTCTGAGGTTGTAGTCAACATTTTGACCAGAACTGTAGTGATCTGAAAGCTTGCTGAGGGCTGGAGGATTTAGTTTCAGGATGGCACCTTCACATGACTGTTGGTTCCTTGCTGGCTGTTGGCATGGGACCTTTCTCTGTTACCTGACATATAAGCATTTCCATAAGGCTGGTAAAGATACTCATATCTTTAAGACACGACAGCTGACTTCTCCAATAGCAAGTGATCCAAAGAGCTAGAAAGATGCCGCATTACCTTTTATAATATTGCATACCTTGCACCATCACTTGACTATATTCCTTTCGTTAACAGTGAGTCGTTAAATCCAACCCACATGTAACATGAGGAGGATTTGTCTCCACCTTTTGAAGAGAGGAATATCAGTGGATTTGTGCAGATATTTTAAAACTACCAAAGAAACCCCATGCCTTTTTCTATTCTCTAGAAGAGTTTATATAAGATTGGTGTTATTTCTTATTTAGATTGGGTCATTCTACAGTTCCCTTTAAAAAAGGATTTTAATAATGTATTAATTTCTTTTAGCGTAGTAAGACTTTCTAGATTTTATAATACTTTTTGTACAGGTCGGCCAGAAGTTTATGTTTCTAGAAATATGTTCATTTTATTTAAAGTTACTTATTAGCATGAAGTTGATTATAATTTTTCATTAGTTTCCAGCATTTCTGTTAAGAATTTAGCTGTTAGTCTGACTTTCCTTCTTTTGTGTGTCATTTTTTTTCCCCGGGATTGTTTTTTACGATTTTTCTCTTTTTCTTTGTTGTTCTACAGTTTCACTATAATGTATACAGGTGACCAGAATTTTAAGTTCTATTCAGAAAGATGATTGAACAGAATTGATGAGAATTACATATCCAAAATTATTGGAAGCAGAAAGTTCTCAACTGATCCAGACATGACTTTTAGTTTACTGATTCTCTCTTCTGTTGTGACTAATTCATCCCACCCCCTTCCCCCTTTGCTATCCATACGTTTGTTCTCTACATCTGTGTCTCTATTTCTGCTTTGTAAATAAGATCATCTACACCAATTTTTTCAGATTCCACATATATGCATTAATATACATATTTGTTTTTCTCTTTCTGACTTACTTCACTCTCTATTACACTCCATCCACATCTCTACAAATGACCCAATTTCATTCCTTTTTATGGTTGAGTAATATTTCATTGTATATATGTACCACATCTTTTTTATCCACTCCTCTGTTGATGGTCATTTAGGTTGTTTCCATGTCATGGCTATTGCAAATAGTGCTGCAATGAACATTGGGGTACATGTGTCTTTTTGAATTACGGTTTTCTCTGAGTATATGCCCAGTAGTGGGATTGCTGTGTCACATGGTAGTTCTGTTTTTAGTTTTTTAAGGAACCTCCATACTGTTCTCCATAGTGGCTTTATCAATTTACATTCCCACCAACAGTGCAAGAGAGTTCCCTTTTGTCCACACCCTCTCCAGCATTTATTGTTTGTAAATTTTGTAATGATGGCCATTCTGACTGGTGTGAGGTGATACCTCATCGTAATTTTGATTTGCATTTCTCTAATAATTAGTGATGTTGAATATTTTTTCATGTGTTTGTTGACCATCTGTATGTCTTCTTTGGAGAAATGTCTATTTAGGTCTTCCACCCATTTTTTGATTAGGTTGTTTGTTTTAATATTGAGCTTCATGAGCTATTTGTATATTTTGGAGCTTAATCCTTTGTCCTTTGCTGCATTTACAAATATTCTCTCCCATTCTGAATGTTGTCTTTTTGTCTTGTTTATGGTTTCCTTTGCTGTGCAAAAGATTTTAAGTTTAATTAGGTCCCATTTGTTTATTTTTGTTTTTATTCTCATTACTCTAGAAGGTGAGTCATAAAAGATCTTGCTGCCATTTATGTCAAAGAGTGTTGTGCCTATGTTTTTCTCTAAGGGTTTTACAGTGTCTGACCTTACATTTAGGTCTTTAATCCATTTTGAGTTTATTTTTGTGTATGGTGTTAGGGAATGTTCTAATTTCATTCTTTTACATGTGGCTGTCCAGTTTTCCCAGCACTACTTATTGAAGAGGCTGTCTTCTCTCCATTGTATATTCTGGCCTCCTTTGTCATAGATTAGGTGACCATAGTTGCTTGGGTTAATCTCTGGGCTTTATATACTGTTCCACTGATCTATATTTCTGTTATTGTGCCAGTACCATACTGTCTTGATTACTGTAGCTTTGTAGTATAGTCTAAAGTCAGGAGGCCTGATTCCTCCAGCTCCGTTTTTCTTTCTCAAGTTTGCCTTGGCTCTTAGAGATCTTTTGTGTTTCCATACAAATTGTAAAATTTTGTGTTCTAGTTCTGTGAAAAATGACATTGGTAATTTGATTGAATCTGTAGATTGATTTGAGTAGTATAGTCATCTTCACAATATTGATTCTTCCAATCCAGGAACATGGTGTATCTCTCCATCTGTTGTGTCATCTTTGATTTATTTCATCAGTATCTTATAGTTTTCTGTGTACAGGCCTTTTGCCTCCTTAGGTAGGTTTATTCCTAGGTATTTTTTTCTTTTTGTTGCAAAGGTAAATGGGATTGTTTCATTAATTTCTCTTTCTGATCTTTTGTTGTTAGTGTATAGGAATACAAGTGATTTCTGTGTATTTTTTTTTTGTATCCTGCAACTTTACTAAATTCATTGATTCGCTCTAGTAGTTTTCTGGTGGCAACTTTAGGATTTTCTGTGTATAGTATCTTGTCATCTACAGACAGTGACAGTTTTACTTCTTCTTTTCCAATTTGCATTCTTTTTATTTCTTTTTCTTCTCTGATTGCCCTGGCTAGGACTTGAAAGCCATCCCATTTTTAAAGTTAGTGATGTGTGTGTGTGTGTGTATGTGTGTGTGTGTATAAAATTTGAGATAAATTTTCTTTTCACCACAAATTAATTCAGCATGTGTGGGTTTTTTTTGTTTTTTTTTTTCTTTTTATTGGTATGCGGGCCTCTCACTGTTGTGTCCTCTCCCATTGCGGAGCACAGGCTCCGGACGCACAGGCTCAGCAGCCATGGCTCAAGGGCCTAGCTGCTTCGTGGCATGTGGGATCTTCCCGGACCGGGGCACGAACCCGTGTCCCCTGCATCGGCAGGTGGACTCTCAACCACTGTGCCACCAGGGAAGCCCAGCATGTGTTTTTTAAAGGAAGTTTTTTACCCAATCAAAATACAATTATCAAATCAGTAAGCATAACATTGATAGAATCTCATTATCTAGTTTACAGTCCATATTGACTTGTTGGCAACCTTCCCAATAATAGCTTTATAACTAATTTTTCCTTGTCCAGCATCCATTCTGCATTCCACATTGCATTCAGTTAATATTCCTGTTTAGTATCTTTTAAGCTAGAAACTTCCTTCAGCCTTTCTTTTTCTTTCTTTTCTTTTTTATCAAGGTAAAATTCACATAACATTGAACAATTTTAAAGTGTACTGTTCTGTAGTTTATAGGACATTTAAAATTGTATGCAACCATCTCACTATCTACTCCCCAAACATTTTCATCAACCCCAGAACACGCCTCATAGCCATCAAGCAGTCATTTCACGTTTCTCCTTCCCCTCAGCCCCTGAGAACCACTAATCTGCTTTTTATCCTGGTGGATTTACCCATTCTGGATGTTTCATATAAATGGGCTCATACAATATGTCGCCTTATGTGTCATACTTCTTTCACTTAGGGTAATATCTGAGCATATTATATTGTAGCATATATCAATACTTCTTTCTTTTTATTGCCAAATAATATATTATCATAAGGATAAACCACATTTTACTTTTCTGTTTATCAGTTGATAGTTGTTTCTGTAATTTCCACCTTTTGGTTATCATAAACATTCAGGTACATGTTTGTTGTGGAAAACCTGTTTCAATTATTTATACAAACCTAGGCTTGGAATTGCTTGATCACATGGTGATTACATGTGTAACAGTTTGAGGAACCATCAACGTCTTCCACAGTGGCTACATCATTTTATAGTCCTACCACGGATGTGAAAGAATTCCAATTTCTGCCTTTTGTTTTGTTGTTTAATAGCATCCTAGTGGATATGAGTGGTATCACATTGTGATTTTAATTTGCCTTTCCAGTGATAACTAGTGAATTTTTATATCTTTTCATATGCTTATTGGCTATTTGCATGCCTTCTTTATGGAGACATGTCTATTCAAGTCCTTAGCCCACATTTGAATTGGATTGTATGGGGTTTTTTTAGCCTTTTTTTTCTTTCCTGTGTGAAAACATTTAAGTTCTATTCTCATAGCAAGTTTCAGTTATACCCTACAGTGTTATAAACTATAGTCACCCTGTTATTCGTTAAATCCTCAGACCTTATGCATTCTATAACTGACAATTTGTACCTTTTTCCCAACCTCTCCTTATTCCCTTCACCTCCCTGCCCCTTGCAACCACTTTTCTACCCTCTGCTTCTATGAGGTCAACTTTTTTTTTTTAATTCCCCATATAAGTTATACCATGGAGTATTTTTTTTTGCACTGTCTGGCTGATTTCACTTAGGATAATGCCCTCCAGGGGTATCCATGTTGTTGCAAATGACAAGGTTTCCTTTTTTTTTTAAGGCTAACTAATACATATATATATATATATATATATATATATATATAATAGTTTCTTTTCTCTTATCAACTGAAGGAAACTTATGTAGGTTGTTTCCATATTTTGGCTACTGTGAATAATGTTACTATAAACATAAGGAAGATGTTCATACATATAGCTATCTCTTCGAGATAATAATTTTGTTTCCTTTGGGATATATACCCTAAAGTGGGATCACTGGATCATAAGGTATATATATATGTATTTATGTATGTGTGTGTATATATATGTGTGTGTATATATATATATGAATATGAATCATACATGTAATTCATATTATATGAATATAATTATACATATAAATTAAATAATTCATATTATATCAATATATATAATTCATAGTACATTCATATGTATGCTATGAATTATATATATATATATATATATATATATATATGTATGTATATAATTTTTTTGCCACAGGAAGTCCTGACAAGTCAAATTTGGAACATACTTGTTTTTAATACCCATCAGATTTTCTTTCTTATTGGCTAAATTACAGACCACAATCAGCCAGAGTGGTATAGGGCAAACTGAAATGTAGAGAGCATTGGCCCAGGAGTCAGACCTCCCTTGATTTCAGCCTCAACTCTGGACTCTAATAAGCTTAGTGACTTGGGGATGCCATTAACCTCTTTGTGACTCATCTTCAAATCAACATGACTACAAAGCATTCAGCACATTCCATAACATCTATGAATATATTATAGTCTTCAATCTAAAGGTACTGCTACTGACATTATTACCAGAGTAACTGATGCGTATTCCAGAAGAGACATAAATCATATCTCACTTTTCCTGGTGAGAATATTGAGGCTAAAGTTCAGAAGCAATCCATATTAGTTAAGGCTTACTTAAGCAGAAAGGGGAAATTTATTGACTTGGAAATAGATCTATTTTTAATTTATTGAGGAACCTCCATACTGTTCTCCATAGTGGCTGTATCTGTTTACATTCCTACCAACAGTGTACAAGGGTTCCTTTTTTTCCATATCCTCCCCAGCATTTGTTATCTCTAATCTTTTTGATAAGATACATCCTAACAGATATAAAGTGATAACTCATTGTGGTTTTGATTTGCATTTCCCTGATGATCAGTGGCATGGAGCATCTTGTGATGAACCTGTTAGCTATTGTATATCTTTGGGAAAATGTCTATTTTGGTCCTTTGTCCATTTTTAAATTCTTTTTCTATTAAGGTGTATGACTTTTTGGTATATTTTGGATATTAACTCCTTATCAGATAGTGGTTTACAGATATTTTCTCCCATTCTGTAAGTTGCCGTTTCACTTCTTTGTTGGCGTCCTTTGCTGTGCAGAAGGGGGCTATCTGTCTTTTAGTTGCTGAGTTGTAACAGTTCATTGTATGTTCTGGATACCAGGCTCATATCAGATATCATCTGCAATTTTTTCCTGTTTTGTCAGTTGTATTTACACTATTTCCTGGCATCCTTGTCAAAAATCAATTGACCATAGATGTATGAGTTTATCTCTGTGCTCCTTTCTCTAATTCCATAGAAGTATATTTTTATCTTATTGCCAGTACCACATTGTTTTGATTACTATACCTTTGTAATATGATTGGGAATCAGGAGATGGGAGAACTCCAGTTTCATTCTTCATTTTCAGGATTCTTTTGGCTCTTTGGAGCCCCTTGTAATTCCATATGACTCTGAGGATTAGCTTTTCCATTTCTCCAAAAAAAAAAATGCAGTTAGGAATTTTGATAGTGATTATATTGTATCTATAAATCAATTTTGCAGTATTGTGTGTCATCTTACCAAATCTTATTATCTCACCAATTAATTATTCAGTCCATGAACACGTGGTGTCTTTCTGTTGATTTAGGTCTCATTTAAGTTCTTTCAACATGTTTTGTAGTGTTCAATGTAAAAGTCTCTCACCTTCTTGGTGAAATTTATTCCTAAATATTTTATTTTTGGATGTACTGTAAGTGGAATTGTTATCTTAATTTCTAAAAGATGCCATAGTAAGGAAAAGTTTTTTCTTCTCTCCCATTTATATATTCATTTATTTATGTTACTGAATTCATAGAGTCTTGTTTGATTCTTTATACTCCTTTATAATTGATAATTATCTCAATGCTCAAATTATTTCAGATTTGGTGAATGAGAGCCTTTTTAAGCTGGTTTTGTAGTTCTTGATATGTTTCTGTCATTCCTTAAGGACTTCTTTAGTTATTGAATCAAGATATCCCAGGCTCAGCTTATATTTTCCCTGGTGCAGTCTCAGAATAGCTTTTATCCAGGGGACACTGGTGCATTTTAGTGGATGCTGTTATTTGGAAACTAAGACCTGTAGAAATATCATTCATTAAATTATCATTATTAAAATAATATAATTGTAATTTTCTCGTATTGCAATTTTTCTTTGTTTTGGAAAATCAAATGGCAAATACAGATCACTCATTCACTTTCTTTTCCATTTCTTGTTTTAGTCCCTCCTGTAATCCGGGTGTATCCAGAGAGTCAGGCCAGAGAACCTGGGGTAACTGCAAGTCTCAGGTGCCATGCTGAGGGCATACCAAATCCTCAGCTTGGATGGCTGAAGAATGGAATTGATATTACACCAAAGCTGTCCAAGCAGCTCACACTTCAAGGTACTTTTTACTTGCATTTTTCCTCTTAAATGACAATGTAAAAATTTTATTCTAAAATTTATAACACGTTTTACATTATTATGAGAAAGAGTAAATAAGTCTTGGTGGCAAAAGAATATCATGAATATGAAAAAAGATATGGTTGTACCTAAGACATAATATTTGAAATAGAGTCCTTTAATATTTTTAATGTTATAAATAATAATCTTGTCATAATGATTAGCTATGTCATTATTTCTGTCATAAGTAAAATATTAAATTTTTTCTTTTAAAAACGTATCCTCTGAATTATAGCAGATATGCTGAACAGAATAATTGGATCTCTTCATTGAATACATTTCTGAAGAGACAATTTTAAATGCTTAAATCATATATTAAAATATATATCACAGAGGGTGTCAAAAATAAGAAATTCTTTAGGAAATGTTTTGCATCATGAAATGAAAAGAGAAAAAATTCAAAATGCTACTAAATATGTTCCACATTTATGTAGTTTTACAGTTATGAAGTTCTTGCATTCTAATATATAAAATATTCTATATGTTCTAATAGTCTAATGTTCAGACATTAATCAATTATTTTACAGATTATAATAATCACAAATGAGTGGTATGTGAAAAGCAAGCCAGGCAATCTTTCTAATGTCAAATAATCTAAATAATGCAAAAGCAGTTTCATATATGTTGATTATACTAGTAAGTAAAAAAATGTAAAAATCTTATTTCCATTGTCAGGAGTGGCCCAGGGACAGTCATTTTACTGGAGTATCTATTGCATGGCATTACATTCCTTGTTCCATGCTTTTAAATTACTTCAATTCATACTTTAGAAATGAATATATTTTCATTTTTAAAATTATTTCTGTAAGAATAGACTGCTCTTATTCAACTTAGAGAATGAATACACTTTATCGGTATACATCTTAAAATAAATCTTTTAAATCATTTACTTATTTATTTTTGCAAATGAAAAATGACATGTGAAAGTATTTTTGACCTTTCAAAGCTGAATCCTAGCAATCTCTATGTTAATATAAGTAGGTCCAACAAATTTACGTGTTTATGTCTGTTGATTGCATCATGGTGTCCATAATCTAAGATGAGGATTGATCTGATAAACTGAAGTTAAATTGAATGAAAGTCTAATTAGCTTCTGATTTTGTCATCTCTTACCTATTTGATAGCAACAAACCATATTATATGAACTTATTTTGTTTTAGAAATATACAGGAAGGCAAATTTGGGGAGTTGGTTACACTCTAGACTCAGCATTTGAAAGACTGGGGCATTTGTAAAATAGCTATTATCATTTTTTAAAATAAGAGAAAATAAGTTAATTTTTGAGAGACTATGACAGGTAATAAAGTGTAAGTAGGAAGCAGAACCTAAGAGATAAATCTGGGTGCACAGGAGTGTGAAATTCCATGTGGCTTTGTATATGATCACATATTACCAAATTACATAGTTATTTAATTATCCATTTATTCATCAGATGCTTATTTAGCATTGGTATGTGAGGTCCAAGTCTAGGCACTAACTGATAACTGTGGCAATAGATGGGATGATATGGTTATGAGAAGTAAAATTCAACAAAGCAGAAATATTTTGGTGGGCAAATCAAGATAAATATCGGAAGGGACTAATAATTAGCAAAGAGGCAGGAGAACAAGGTGATTACAGAATGAAAGAAAAGAAAGCCAGTGATGGGAACAAGTTCAGCAATGCTGGGGGCACAGAAAGGTCAGGGAAGATCATTAAAATATATACATGGGTTAGTGATTAGTTTGTCCTTGTGACATTTAGAAAATCAGTCCTCAGTGGGCTTAGAAATGAAAAGGAGGGAAGAAGCATAAAAACCTCTTTCCAAAGTATGAAAGAGTAAAAATTCACAGTAGTAGCTGCTGGGGGGAAGGTTTAGGACTGATGAAGATATTTCTTACTTCTTGGACAATTTGTTGGTTTAAAAGGATATTGGTAAAGAGAAACATGTATGAATAATGCAACAGGGGAAGGAGGGGCAAATGCAAAACAAAAAAGGAGGGGCGGTTGGCCTTGTAAAGAAACAGAAAATTTCCTTTGAGAATTAAATAAAAATGAAGATGTAAATGGAAACAGGAGGTTTGGGGATTAATTTCTTTCTTTTCCAGCTTTTATTGAAATTCAGTTGGCGTATAAAATTGTGTAAGCTTAAGGTATACAAGGCGATGATATTTTACACATATGTTGTGAAATGATTTGGGTTTACTTTTTAATCACTTCTGTGTATTTCATGATATAAAGAACAAGACAACCTGCTTAGAGTGAGAAGTTATTATTATGCCAGGAAACATCAAACAAAGACTAAAGATCTGAAATAAAAGTGGAGTAGGGTATGAAATGCAACTAACTTTAAAGGTCAAGTAACATCCTGTTACTTGAAAATTGGAGATCGTGAATTTGAAAATTTGTAAATTTGCTTATGTAATAGTCTAGTACTTTAATCAAAAACTTAAGTGCAGGGAATGTTTTCTAGTTCTGAAAGCAGATGTGTCAGGATGATAAATGGACCCGGAAATTGGTAGTTCTGGTCATAGAGTAGAAAACATCTAGATATGCTAGATTATGTAGGAAAGGAGGGAAAGATAGTGGGACACATAGGTTAGAAGAACATGTAAGAATATTGAGAAGAGAGAATTTGAAGAGGGAATAAATTGAAGTTTCAAAAATGTTCTAGAGAATTTACCTTAAGTATGTGGTCTTTGGAGAGGGCCATGTTTCACATAAAACAAGAAGCTGATCTGGCCTTAAATACATTGTTTTCTTCTCATCTTTTAGAGCAGGGGTCTGCAAATGAAGGACCACAGACCAAATCTGGAAAGCTGCCTAGTTTTGTGAATAAAGCAATTTTTTTGCTTGTTTTTAGAACAGCCACATTCATTTAAAAAAATAGTGTCTGTGGCTGCTGTCATGCTGCTATGGCAGAGGTGAGAAGTTGGCACAGAAATCGTGTAGCCCACAAAGCCAACTGGCCTTTTTCAGCGGCCCTGCCAATAAAACCTGCCAACTGTTTTGGGGAAGTGATTCTCAAGAAAGGATGGGGGGAATGGAGGAGTGCAGTGATATTTGTAAATCAAGAAAGAGGTTCCAGTGATTTCAGTGACTAGCCTTCCCCAAACACTCACTGCCTCTCCATATCCTCCTAGGGATGACATTTAAGCTCTTTTCCCCTTGGTTTTCTACCTTCCTCCCCCAAACAGCGGCTCTGATTATTTAGTCTCCTCTCTGTCACAGAGTCGTGCCCCTTTCTACTGCGCATAGTTCATGGTGTCCTTGTGATTGGATAACATGGAACACAGCACAAACATGCACACAGAGACATACAGAAAGAAAGAAAAGAAAGTAAAAGAAAAGATGCAAACCTAAACAAATGAGCACTAAAACACTGAACCTTAGGGTCTGATAGAACAGAAGTCCAGCCCTTACCTTTGAGGGGAGTGACCTGCAGAAGATCATTCCATGAGTCTCAGATTCCTCACTTGATAATTAGCTGTTATCTGGGACAGTTAAGGAATAATATATGTAAAAGCACCTCCTATATTGCCAACATACAGTAAATGATTAATTATACCCTGGTATCTACTTTGGGGAATGCAACTCATTCAGAGATTAGCTGCAAATATTATTTTACCAAAATTTAAAAATTGGATTAATCATTCCCTTAACCCTTTGGTTATACACTGACTATATCAATTTACATATTATAATACTGCTTACTTTAGGTATATTTCTTGCAAGCGACTGCAAATCTTACCAAAATAATCATGTGTTTTTTTTTCTCTCCCCTATACCTAATAATTCCAGATATATAATTCAGACTCAAGAATATGCTTGCTAAATGGCATTGTATTATACTTGCATGATGTAGCTCACTTAATTCCTTTATGACATGTCTTTTCACAAGTATTCTCCTGTAAATGAACCATATTGGTATTAATTAAAACTTGTAAAAGCTGAGGACAACGTGGATTATGAATATTAAAAATAAATATAGAAATGGAATTATAGTTTTCAATATGTAACACTTCTTATGCAAGGTAGGAAATGAATATAAAATATGGTGTGTGTGCATTTGATACAGAGTATTGGGGTTTCTGTAATAGAGTGACAGCACAATTTATGAAACACTTGAATGCATTTGGAATAATTTGGCATGTCTCCAAAGCATGGAAGTATGAAGGGAAACAGTTTAATTAGGATAAGCTAAGAGAACTGTTTGACTGTGTAATCAGAAATCACTATACGAAAACTGAAATGGTAGTTTACAGGTTGCATTTGCCTTCTGTTTTCAGCAAATGGCAGCGAGGTTCATATTAGCAATGTGCGATATGAAGATACAGGGGCATACACTTGTATCGCGAAAAATGAAGCAGGAGTGGATGAAGACATTTCTTCTCTTTTTGTGGAAGATTCTGCTAGAAAGACCTGTATGTATTGAATACACACACACACACACATACACACACACACACACACACAGACACACACACATCATACTCAGACTTTACAAGTAAGTTTTTTCAAAAACAAAGGCATCAGAAAACGCTGTGAAAAGAGCAATGCATAAAAAGAAAAAACAAGCAAACAAAAGCAGTTTTCATGTATAGGAAAGCTGGAATTCTTGAAATATTAAAAGGAGATTTAAGGATTCAATACAAGATTGTGAAACTTTCAGTACGACAACTAAAATGATTTTGTTTCTTTGGCAAGTGTACGTACATAAGATATGTTGGGTCCTGTCCTCCCATTTGCTCATATAGGAAATTAAATCCTTTGCAAAATCCTTCTCCCAAATGATTTGGAATTCAGTGTCCTACAGTATAGCCAAGGAGCATTCTATAGTTTTAATACGTCATTCTTTTTTTTGAAGTTGCATTGTAGTCATGGCCCAATGGCTGTACATCAGCCCTTCTTTGCAGCAGTCAGAGAAGTAAGCCACCTTGAGACACCCACTGCCCCGGCACCAACACCACCCCATGGGCTATTCTCCTTTTATAGCTAGAAATCCTTTGTCATTACTGTACATGTCTCCTCGTTGTTTCATGAAGCTTTAACAAAAATGTACTGTCGTTTTTAAAAATTAGTACTTAGTGAAAGGGATATAGTGGCCTGGGATGCTAAAGATGAATTTTTGGTTACAGCTGAATTATTTAGAACTCAAAGTACTCTTGTATCATTTATCAAGTGAGATCTCTATAGGCAAACACTCAGACATTTTCTTCCCCTGGTGCACATGTGCCACGGATGGCTGTTTTGGGATTGGGTCTGGATGTACTTGGAATGGCTATTTTCCTTGTTCCAAAGTCTTGCACCTGTCTGTACCTCCTATCAGTCTAAGTTTTTGCAGAGATCCTTATATT
The DNA here is from genome assembly GCF_000442215.2 of Lipotes vexillifer. NCBI lineage: Eukaryota > Metazoa > Chordata > Mammalia > Artiodactyla > Lipotidae > Lipotes > Lipotes vexillifer. The sequence goes on along the minus strand of NW_006799183.1, from coordinate 757,142 downwards.
TTGAGGACCATTTACATATGCAATTCTCTGAGCCCAGTTTTTGGACGAGGTTAAAACATTGTCCCAGGAATCTTCTTACTCCTCTTTCAGTGAGTGAGTGCATGTAGATATGAGTGGATCCAAAGAGGAAGTTGGGTCTTACCCAGGCCCTGACTACTGGTATATCTGTATCTATATTTCGTCTGGCTAGGACAACCATCATTATAAGCAAATACTTAAATATAAAATTCTTAAGGTGAAAAAAGAGAAAAGAAAACTGGATTTAATGACCTAGATAAGGACCACCATAGTTTCTTTGCCCCAATTTGCAATTCATTTCCTGTTAAAAATTAATTTGGGGTGACAAGTAATTGAAAACTTTAGTTTTCCTTGTCCTTTATGATGGTGCTGATGAGACAGATTTTGCTTTCAACTCTGTATTTTAATTTTTATTTAATATTGGTCATGTAGTTTTCAATATATTTCTCTATTACAAAATTGAAACACCTAGCTATAACTTCTTTAATCAATGAATCACTATCTACCAGCATGTATATCTGAGAAACACTTTACTGGAAGATTTCATATAATTTTGTCATATAAATGTGTTAGTTTAATCATAAGCTGTTTATGAAATCATGTTTTCAGTTTATTTTACTTATCACCTTAAACTCTTACAGGTCAAAATAATGCATTTTAAATATTTATTTATTTATTTATTTATGTCTGTGTTGGGTCTTAGTTGCAGTGTGTGGGCTTTCTCTAGTTGCAGCGAGCGGGGGCTACTCTTCGTTGCGGTGCGAGGGCTTCTCCTTGCAGTGGCTTCTCTTGTTGTGGGAGCACGGGCGCTAGGCCCGCAGGCTCAGTAGTTGTGGCTCACAGGCTCTAGAGCACAGGTTCAGTAGTTGTGGCGCATGGGCTTAGTTGCTCCGTGGCATGTGGGATTTTCCCAGACCAGGGCTTGAACCCGTGTCCCCTGCACTGGCCGGCGGATTCTTAACCACTGAGCCACCAGGGAAGTCCGAAAGAGATTTTGTTAGCAATATGCTGTTAAAATCAGAAATATTAATTTTATAAGACATAGCAGTGCAGGCCTTACTACATCTATAGTTATAGAACTTTCAAAGCCATCTTATAAGAAACAATACAAATGAAAGATTCGGAGACTTTTGTTTTCTAACTCTGGAAGTGAAATATGTATAGGTATTAGGTATGCATTCAAATCATGTGACATTTTGAAGGATAAAGAGTGAAAACTAACAGATTTTAGTTTTGTAATTAATTAATGAATCTCGAAAAGGTACTTAACATAAGGCCTACCCTCTTAACATAAGGATACCTGCTTAACCCTCTTAAAGTTTTAAGTGTACAATATTGTATTGTTAACTACAGGACTAAGTTGCATAGCAGAGCTCTAAAATTGGTTTATCTTACATAACTACAACTTTATAACCATTGAACAACTCTTCATGTCTCCCTTCTCCCCTTCCCCTGACAATCACCTTGTATTTTCTACTTTTATGATTTTGACTCTTTTAGATACCTCATATAAGTATAATTACACAATATTTCTCCTTCTCTGACTCGCTTGTTTCAATGAGCATAACATCTTCCAGGTCCATCCATGTTGTTCCTTCTTTGTAAGACTGAATAATATTATATTGTATGAATATACAAAATTTTCTTTTTCCATTGATTTGTTAATAGATATTTGGGTTGTGTCCATATCTTGGCTGTTGTGAGTAATGCTGCAATTAACATGTGAGTGCAGCTATCTCTTTGATCCTGGTTCCAATTCTTTGGGAAATACACCCACAAATGGGATTGCTATATTATATGGTAGTTCTGTTTTTAGCCTCCATAATGTTTTCCATAGTGGCTACCCCATTTTACACGCCCACAGACACTGTGCAAAAGTTCCAGTTTCTCCATATCCTTGCCAATACTTTTATCTTTTGTTATTTTGATAATAGCTGTTCTAACCGGTATGAAGATAATATCTCATTGTGGTTTTGATTTGTATCCCTGATGATTAGTGATACAGAAAAAATTTTCATATGTCCATTGGCCATTTGTATGGCTTTGGGGAAATGTCTGTTCAGCTCCTTTGCCCATTTTTAAGTTGGGTTATTTTTTGCTATTGAGTTATTGGAGTTCCTTTTTTTTTGAAAATTAAATGCTTATCAGATATAAAGGATGAACATATTTTCTCCCATTCCATAGGTAGTTTATTTTCACTCCGCTGATTGTTTCTTTTGCTGTGCAGAAACTTTTAAATTTGATACATTCTAACTTGGCTATTTTTGCTTTTGCTACTTGTGCTTTTGAGAAAATTATAGGTCAATATCCCTGATGAACATAGGTACAAAATTTCTCAACAAGATATTAATGAACTGAATCCAGTGGCACATTAAAAAGAACATACACCATGATCAAATGGGATTTATCCCTGGGATTCAAGGATGGTTCAACATAAGGAGATCAGTACATATGACTTGCACATTGACAGACTAAGGCTACAGGATAAAAATCACCTGACCATCCAGTAGATGCAAATAAAACATTTGAAACACCTTTTCATGATAAAAATACTTTGACAACACCCCTTTACAATAAAAATTCTCAACAACCTAGGTGTGGAAAGAATTTACGCCAATATAATTAAGGCCGTATATTTTTAAGCCCACAGCTAACACCATACTCAATGGTTAAAAGCTGAAAAAAACTTTCCACCTAAGATCAGGAACAAGACAAGGATACACACTCATACTTCTATATGACATAATATTGGAAGTCCTAGCCATAACAATTAGGCAAGGGTAAGAAATAAAAGGCATCCAAATCCAAAGAAGCAAAATTGTCTCTGCAGATGACATGATCTCATATAGAGAGAACCCTAAAAGATGCCACAAAAAAAACCTGTTAGAACTAATACACATATTCAGCAAAATTTCAGGGTACAAAATCAACATATGAAAATCAGTTGTGTTTCTATACATTAACAATGTATATCTGAGAGGCAGTTAAGAAAGAAATTCCACTTACAAATGCATCAAAAAGAATAAAATACCTGGGAATAAATTTGACCGAAGAGGTGAAAGAACTGTATACTGAAAACCATAAGAAATTGATTAAAGAAATTGAACAAAACACAAATAAATGGAGAGATATTCTGATATTCTGTGCTTGTAGATTGGAAGAACGAATACTCTTAAGATGTCAATACTAACCAAAGGGGTCTCTGATCCAATTCTATTTCCATCAAAATCTCAGTGGCATTTTACAGAAATAGAAACAATTCCTAAAATTCATATGAAACAACAAAAGGTCCAGAATAACTGCAGAAATTTTGGAAACGAAGAGCAAAGCTGGAGGAATCACACTTCCTGATTTCAAAATATATTAAAAAACTATAGTAATTAAAACAGTATGATATTGGCATAAAGACAGGCATGTAGACCAATGGGACAGAAAAGAGAGCTCAGAAATAAATCCACACATATGCAGTCAACTAATCTTTGACAAGGGCTCCTGAATACATGTTTGCCAAAGGATAGTCTTTTCAAAAAATGGTGCCGGGAAACTGAGTGTCCACACATAGAAGAATGAAACTGAACATCCCATCTTTTACCATATACAAGAATCAACTCAAAATAGTTAAAGACTTAGGTATAAACCCGAAAATGTAAACCTCTTATAAGAAAACATAAGGGAAAACTTCATGACATTTCTTTTGGAAAAAAAAAAAAAAAAAAAAAAAAATGGATTTTAGTTGTAACCCAGAAGTCTCAAGCATCACTAATTCATGTTTATATTCTACTGTTTTGTAGGCATGCAAGTACAGTTTCTTTGCAATAACAAATTTAACTCTCATTTAAATAAACAACTTTAACCTTTTTTTTTTTTTGGCACATCGTGCAGCTTGGGGGATCTTAGTTCCCCACACAGGGATCGAACCTGGGCCCCTGCAGTGAAAGTGCCGAGTCCTAACCACTGGACTGCCAGGGAATTCCCTAAACTAATTTAATTTTTGTTAAATTTGTTTTCCACAAATTTGCGACACCATTATTAAGAACATATATATATAGTTGTTAATGTGAAAATAGCCATTTTTAGAAACTAACGCACATAATTAAAACCAGAATAAAGCTAAATAAGTAAACTGAGTAGAATATTCGTAGTGATAAAAGAGAATGAACTGAAAATGTGAGACTGTCTAGTTGAAGGCAGTTTTCCTTGGGATGTTTCCTAGTACTCAGTAAATTGTCAGAATTCTGTATAACAATACCAAAATCAGGTGGAGAGCACATCAGGGAAAACTATAGCCTTTTCTAAGTCCTAACATAAGAATTGCGCTGGGTTCTCTTCTAGTAATTCCATGGAAAAAAGACTAATAATATTAATTATGCAAGTCACATTTGTATGTTGACAGATATTCTCAAAAAACCAGAGAAAACAGTCACGGACCCATCAATGATGACTTCACTCTTCTTATTTACACATATTAAAAATTACTGACTTATCCAGAATAATTTCAGAGGTCTTTTCTCCTTTTAGTTGTGTTGGGATACAACATACAGTTGACCCTTGAACAGTGCAGTGTTTACGAGTGCCAACCGCCCTTGCAGTCGATAATCTGAGTAGAACTTTACAGTCTGTCCTATGTGTCTGTGGTTCCATATCCATGGATTAAACCAACGGCAGATCGTGTAGTATTGTAGTATGTATTTATTGAAAACAATCCCTGTATAAGTGGACCCGCACAATTCAAACGCATGTTATTCAAGTGTCAACTGTATATTTAAAAAGCAGATTGGTCTAATAGAAGAGCATGAACTTTGGAGTAAGACATGAGTTAGAATAATTCCTCCACCACATAATAGTCCTGTGATTTGGAGCTACTAGTTAGCATCTCTGAGCTTTAATGTCCTTATCTGTAATACAATATAAATACTAACTCACTAAGGGTTTTCTGTATAGATACTGTAAAGCACTCACCATAATGCTAGACATTATGCTGATTCTTACTAATTTTCTGAAAATAATTACTTCTTGCTAGAAACATTGACAAAAATCATTTTTAATAAGACTGGAAAATCTAGTAATTGTTAGAAATCAGAGTTTCCAAAATGAATGATACATATACAGAGATATAGGTATAGAGATGGATGGAGATGGAGATGTGAGTGTATATTGACATCTAGAGTATTATATATCCAAACATAAAATATTATATATCTTCATACTAAAAAATTGACTCTGCTGATAAGAGTATAATTTTTCCTTTAATGTAGCTATTATATTTTAAATAAAATATATTTTTTTGCCAGGGTCCACTTTTGCCAGAGTCAAAGCAAAAGCTACACTTTATTTCCCCTTTACATTGGTCAATTTATATACCTATTATACTAAAAAGTTATTTTGTAAGGTGATTTTCTTCTGTTTACTTTTTGAAAGATGCAGAGAAGTATTGAATCCCATGTAGACAGCAATAAAAAAGGGGAAAGATTTACAACTTTTGGGTCAAATGACAACATGGATTTTGTTTGGCTACAGCTTCAGAGTAATCATCCAGCTATTGTCTGTATAATTGAGTTCTGAAAGTGGCATCAGCCACATTTTTTTCTTATACTATATTTCCCAGCAATATGATGCTGTTGAGAGAAAAATTCATGCAAAGCATCACAGGCCAGGGAGCTGATTTTTGTTGTACCTGAATCTTTGAATTGGAAAACCTTGAGTTACAGGCTTGTTGGAAAACCCTACTGGAATTTTTCTCATGTGACGAATAGAACTACAAGAAAGTGCTGCAAAATAATATAATCTCCAGCTATGTTAGGCTTAGGGTTTGATAACTAAGATTGAATAGAATGGTATACAGCGAGGATTTAAATGCAAAGAACAGTAGAAACGGGCCTTAGAGTGGTGCTTGTAACAGAGAGTAGAAGACGATTTGAAATAATGTGAGGGGATTTTAGGTAGAGGTAGAACATTGTTTATTTGGAAACATCTTGCACATAGCATAAGCACTTAATACACTTCCATTTCCAATGGGAGGCAATTCCCAGATGATAACAGTTTGTCTTCAAAATTATGGTAAATTAAAAGCAGTGTGAATGTAGGCTTCTCTGGTAAGCTTTTAAGCCTCTATGTGCATTAAGCCCTGGACACAGGTTTTATGACACCTTGCTGGGATTTTAGTAAAGGATACGTTTGATCTACCTTCTCAGAAATATTGGAATATAATATTTGAATATGTTAGACTAGTATATATTTGTTTTCATTGTCACAGGCAGTATTACATTGGAAATATTCAGCTATTGCTACATTCCTTACTTTAGAATTGACTTCAATAAATTAATATTGGTTGACTGTTATGAACTAAAATTCATTATGATTCTTTAAATGAGTATTTTAAATGGGTTAGACTCTACAACAAGATTGCAAGAATGAACAAACTATACAAATATATAATGTTCATATAAGTTACTAAGTATTATAAAAATATGACGAGTGTACTTCGCAATACACGGATTTAGAAATATGGTGAAATGTAGCCACTTGTACCTAAATACTTCAAAAGATATTTGAATGCTTAAGAAGTATTTGCCTATTTTAGAAGTAGAGGAAAGGGTCTTAAAATAGGTTAAAACATGGTATTTTTATATTTAAAGGCAGTTTAAATGATATCACAGACTTTGGAAATAGAACATATTCTGGTAATATGAACAAGTTAATTAACCTTTCTAGTCCTCATTTACTTTCTGTTTTTAAAGAGTAGAGAAAATAGTTCGAAAGAGCAATTGTATAGGTTTAATGAGATCATTTACGTAGTATCTTATCAATGTCTACAGAGGCTAGGAAGATAGTATAAGTATATGCAAAGAATAGCATAGTCTATTGGGTATAGATGGACCCAAATGCACCAGTTATCAATTAATAATCTTTTTTATACTCAACCAATATGAGTTAGGTAGAATAAATAGGAATTTGGAAAATCTATAGTTAAAGATATGGTGTGGACATCATAGCCAGGGTGATATTTTAATCCTGATAGTTACGAGCTAAGTGCTGGAATCCAAAAGAACCAAATAAAAAGAGATATCTGAGAAAAATGAAATAAATCAATAAATGAAAATTATTGTTAATTTTTGCTTAACATTCACTGACTATTATTTAATAGAAGTACTATACTAAAAACACTTTAAAGCAGAGTGAACAATGCTTGTTTCTTTTGAAAAACCCAAAAAACTATTTGGTTAATATTTGTCACAGACATTTACATATTAGTAAGCTTATTGTGAAATAAAACATACTTAGAATAATCAGACTCATGTTGAGGTTAAACATGCTTGATAAGCATTTATTATTTTATGAGCTTTCATTACTTAAATTCTCATATTCAGGCTCTCAATTTGGCCAATGGCATTGTTGCATCCTGTGATGTAACTTGTTCATAAATCTTTTCATCTGTTGACCCAGAACATGGTGAAATGATCTGCTTCGTGGTTTCCATATCTGAAGGTTATATTTTCAAAATAGCATGCTTTTCAATGTCATTAAATAGACCTGTTTCTAACGCATTGCCATTTTTGCCCAATAGTGGAGGGCTGTCTCTCATTTAACAAGATGCTATGTGATCTGAATGTCATCAAATTGATAAGTTTACAACAATCATCAATAATCAGGGATCCCTTGCCTACAAAACAAAATATGACTCTAAGCTTTCTTATTTTGATTTATTTCCTCCATTTTGTCTACAGGACCTTATATACCTTCAGTGGAATATTCCTATATCTCATCTCATATTATACCATGTCAATTTGCCTAATTTATTTTTTGATAGAAATAGGCAAGTAATGATGATATTTTATTTATATTTCTGCAGGCTTGCAGACTAAGCTTATATACAGTGACAGTGCTGAGTATAAGGTCTCTATGAAACTTTTAAAAAACCTATATACTAATGTTTTGGTGGTGGTGTTCAGGAGAAAACGTTAGGATTCACTTTGATAATCCATAATTCCAGAGGTATTGCACTTGGTGAGTCCTTTGCAAAATAGCTGTGACAGGTAGCCCCCGATTTTCATAAATTCTATTTATGCCACTATCTTTTACGAAAGACCTACAAATACATTAGTATCAGCTTTCGCTAACCAAAAGAAATCCTAAGAGGATCCTCTTTTCTAGTAAGAAAGGTGAAGAGCTAAAATCACGTCCAACCCACTTTGCAGCAGCCCTGTAGAGGTTGGGAGCATCTGAGCTGGAAGGCTGGCACAGCCAAGCTCCTTCATTGGAACCACACTGAGCATCATCTCAGCATCTCAGCATCAATCCCTCGCAGCTGTGAACGGTGTCTGTGAGCATCGGTGCTTTACCTCCATTTATTTTGTGCATCCCTTAGCAAGACGTGTCCTAAGGTAATTGCTTCTTCACTTTATAGCATTTTGGTTTGTGGAAGGTTTCACAGGAACCTTCTACTTTCGGGTAGTGGGGAAACCTGTACTTAGGTTCAAGAAGAGGTGAGAATTATCACTCAATGATTTTCTTAGAGTTCTCTGATACAGGGATTCTGTCAGAAAATGGTGTCAATGTGTGAAGAGTTAATAAAACAAATGTGCTCTTCAAATTCCCAGGCTCCCACGTGAGGGGCTGAAGGGAGGTGCCTTCTTAACATTTTGTGAAATCTAATTGATGCCATACATTTTTATCAACTGTGTACAAAGAGCCCAGATTATACATCTGTGTGCCTATTATCCTCTGTTTGCCCAGATATCTGGGTTCTGATAAGAACTAATTGTTGTACGAATATGCCAGAAAGAGTGAGTCAGACAGTTTGATTACTGTTTATCTTCCTTATTTGCTTTATTTTCCAACTTTGTGTTCATTTCCATATTTGTGTTACATGCGAAATATTACTTTACATTTGAAATGTTATTAAATATGACATTTCTTAAAAGTCACTTTTCTAACTCATGCAGTAAAATTGTGTGCCAATTTAAATACAGTATCTTTCCCCTAAATTGATCTACTGTCTGTCTAATGCATACCTTTATAAATACTAAACTCTGGTCTAAATAACAATAAAACTTTTGGAAACATTCTAACAATAGTACAATTTGAATAGAAAATAAATTATTAGTGAATGAAATATTTGTTTTTGTCTGAAACATATGCTTATAGAAAGTCAAAATGTGTTTCTAGATATAGTATGGATTCAGAAGACTAAGATTATACCATACAGTAAAGAAAAAAGGAGTGTTATTTTCTAATGTAATTATTATAATGATATTCAAGTAAAGACTATATACATACATATACATATATATCACATCCAATATTGTCTTAATTATGATTATACTAATATCAGTATTAGAATATAATTTTAGGGATATGTTTCAAAGGCAGAATAAACATCAGAAAAAAAAGTATGATTAGATTAAAATTAAGAAGTTCTAATCATAAGAATTTTCCCTCAAGATATTGCCTACCTAAAAAACTAATAAGAACTTAGTATCATAGATTAATCAATAGATAGATAGATAGATAATTGTAGATGAAACAAACCAAAGAAAACTAGGCAGTAGTTTTAAAAAGACTTTTCAGACAGAAGGAAAGATGAAGTGCCAATATATATTATGAAAAGATGTTAATTCTCATTGGTTTTCAAGGAAACACACTTTATAATCACAGAGAAGTGCTATTTTACGTCTACCAGAATACCAAAAATTAAAAAGCTACAAAACACCAAGACTTGATGTGATTTGGAAAGATAGGACTCAATGTCCACTGCTAGAGGTACTGTCAGTTTCACCTCCCTTTGGAAAGCACTTTAACATTTTCTGTTCAGATTTGCATATGCCTTGGAACCCAGCAATCACACATATTAGAGAAATATTGAATTGCCATACATTCAGAAGTTATTTAAGAAGAACCTGCCACGTACTTAATATTTTGCTATAATTTAGTTTCATTTTTATTTGTCTTTTAATTACTTCCGTATTTCCATGGTAACCGAACTAACTTAATTTAAATACTTTTTACAATGGCTGTAATTTGATTTATGTAATTTAAATGTGTGTGAAGTTGTTACATTCCCAAGTGCGCGAATACTATTTAAAGATTAATCTAAACTTATTTGTTTTCTAATGTCTATTAGAAAAGGGATATTTACAAAATTTATAAAGTTAAGAGTTTTCATTGTAAGGCAAACAAAAAATCTACAGGGAACAATAGGTTTGTTCATTTGTGTTTTCACCTATGAAATATTCACTGAGGAAAGAACAAACACGCAAACAAACATGCTGCTAGCATATGGCTAGCACTGAATAAGACAACTCAGTACTTTCAGAAAGACTATAGTTTAATGCAGTTAGAAGTAAAGGACAGCTATAATACATGATAGAATAACATAATTGTTGTAACAGACATACAAGCCAAGTGGGATAGGGTTGTAACAGGCATACAAGCCAAGTGGGATAGGATTGCAACCGCAGAATCATCAAATTCCAACTGAGTTGCATTGCATAATCTTTATTGAGGTAATGACATTTGAGCTAATATTTGGTGGCTGTAGCGATACCTCTACAGCTGGAGACTTAAAAGTATATCAACTCAGGGAAGAGTCATGAACCCACATGGTGTGTTTAATTAACTTTGTGTAATATACTCATAAAAAGATTTGCTGGGAATTTGCAATACATGGTGAGAATAAATTATTGGGTAGAACCAGATTAAGGGAGGTGTTGAACTTTGTGAATAGAAAAAGTCAAGTGAGGAGTCATTTACATGCTATATTTCTGCAAAGGTAAAAATTCTTTTCTACATAGTCATTATCTAGTGTTTAGATAAATATCACAGTAAGCATTTTTTGTTGCCTATCTCATTACTAATATATAGTAGACATTGGAGTAATTTTTTTTTTTCTTTTTACCTGAGCAGGGTTAACCAAATTCAAATTGCCAACATGGTATATAAGACCAACAGTCCTTTATATTGACTATTTAATCATAAGACTGTGTTTTGTGCTGCTGGATACAACCCATGTGAGCATTCAGTGTGAGGTTGGACCGTCTTCCTCTACTCATCTTTTGAAAATTATTTTGCATAATGGCATTTCCCAAAAGATAGTGTTACTTGATTTATCAGCCTGTTTGAGCTTCTAAGAAGAAAACGTTCATAAAATATTATTTTTAATAAATAATCATATTAAAATAGTCAAGGACTAAAATTATGCCTTAGGCTGCTTGTGCCTATTAATTTGTATCCATTAAATTAGAGCAAAGTTAACACTGAAAAGATTCTATTTTAATAATAGATAAGAGATAATCTACTGCTGACTTTATGCTTTTGTGGCCCCTGAGCAATGTTTACTTCATACCAATGGGTACAGTGTTGGCCAGGACACAATTCTGGCTACAGAAACTCGTCTGAAAACATTTTGTTTGATACATAAATAAGTGGATACTCTGCTTATTAATTTGTTTTTAGAACATTATTATTCTACTCCAGACTATTTGATTAGACTCATTTTTAGCACATGCTTGCTTTATTTTGCTTTTTTAAAATTAATTTTTATTGGAGTGTAGTTGCTTTACAATGTTGTGTTAGTTTCCACTGTACAGCTAATTGCTTTTTTAAAATTATTAGAGAAATTAACTCAATTAGAGATATTGGTAGAAATAAAATTTTAATGGCTCCAGTATTCTAAGATACTTGGCACCATGTCTAGCACACAATAAGGGCTCAGTAAATGTTTCTGATTACTGATACTGTTATTATTCTGCTTCAATAATTTTAGCCTTAAATTTTTCTTAAATATGTTGAACAATGGATAAAAATTATGTAAATGGTAAAAATGGGTAAAAGTGAAAAATGGTAGGAATAGGACTATTCAAGAAAGTGTTACAGATTAAATATTTTATATTTGTTTTTAACAGCAGACTATTTTGAGGTTCAGATTTACTTAGGAATTGCTTATACCTTTATTAGCATGTATCGCAACTGGCGATTTGTTTACTCTTGTATCTTACATAGTCTGTTACTCCTGTGAAGCTAAATTCCCTTCTTGAATCTCCTAGTCACATGAAAAATTGTATGCTCAAGTTGGAAAAAATGCCCTTGGAACAAACATTTCAGAGTTTTATTCAAATCTGATCATTTTCCTTTGATATTCTTTCTTGTAGAGTGTGGGAAAGGTAAGTTTCATGTGGAATGTTAGTAAAAATATATATATACATATATAGGAGGGAAACCTTTTTTTTTTTTTTTAACATCTTTATTGGAGTATAATTGCTTTACAATGGTGTGCTAGTTGCTGCTTTATAACAAAGTGAGTCAGCTGTACATATACATATGTTCCCATATCTCCTCCCCCTTGCGTCTCCCTCCCACCCTCCCTATCCCACCCCTCTAGGTGGTCACAGAGCACCGAGCTGATCTCCCTGTGCTAGGCGGCTGCTTCCCACTAGCTATCTGTTTTACTTTTGGTAGTGTATATATGTCCATGCCACTCTCTCACTTCATCCCAGCTTACCCTTGCCCCTCCCCGTGTCTGTTATTTATAGTGAGGTGGATGGACCTAGAGTTTATCGTACAGAGTGAAGTAAGTCAGAAAGAGAAAAACAAATACCGTATGCTAATACATATATATAGGGAAACTGTTTTTATATCACATTCTGGAAGTCATGCCTGACTGCATCTTATTTTCAAGAGTGAGCAATAATGAAAGGTTACACGAGTGGAGTCCCTGTGGTATCAGATGGCTTCAACTGAAAATGCTCTCATGTTTCAGTGCCAGTGTTCGCTCTTCCCACAGCACAGCTGGCTACACTACTGCTACTTGGCCTAGTTTCTTTCTCTTCCTGTCACTTCTCTCTGAGCATCTTTGACCCCATTCTGTTTTACTCTGTTGCAGTCACTACAGCTGCTGGAGTATCAGTGGTGTTTGTTCTGACCTTTTCTCAGTTCTGACAATGGAAGGAAGAAAGGCAGCTGGCATTGTTCTCTCCTAATACAGAATCTGTGTTGTGTTGGAGTGGGGATGGGAAGGGAGGGGAGAGAGGAAAGAATTAGAGGAGAACAGAATAGTTTATTCCTTTTTAAATTTTTTTGTAATTGAAGCATAGTTGATTTACAATATTGTGTTGCTTTCAGGTTGTAAAGCAACTATACCCCAATTAAAAAGACAGTTTATTCCTTTTATGATTTTCCACCATTGTTTCTCCAGTGTAACAGTTTGAAGTAGCAGCTCCCAGGAGTAGCAGTAAGGTTTCAAATTGAGAAGACGATACATGTTAAAGTAATATGGGCAGTAACTCCAGATTTCTAATCTTAATGTGTAGTGGTGGTTTCTTTACCTGCTTTTAGACACTGACGTCACTCCTTCAGGTTTTAATTTTCCCTTCTAATGTGATGAGGAAGAATTTTGTTTCTCAATCTCATCTTCAGGCATTTTAAAACCAGGGATGACAATGTCCCACAGAGAAGGCTCCTGAAAGATTGGAGATTTAAAATCAGGTAGCATTATGACCAGGAGTTTTAATGGAACAACGTAAGAAGCATAGAAAAAACAAAAACAAACAAACAAAAAACTGTGGATGACTTCAGACATTTTTCTGGTTTCACTATATTGTCATCCCTTTTTAAATACACTATTGAATCTTTTTTTTTTTTTACTTTCAAATTTAAAAAATTAACAATTTTTAAGGTTGCTTTCCATTTACAGTTATTACAAAATACTGATTATATCCCCCATGACGTACAGTACACCCTTGAGCCTATCTTACACCCAATGGTTTGTGCCTTTCACTTCCCCACCCCTATGTTGCCTCTCCCCACTGGTAACCACTAGTTTGTTCTATCTGTGAGTCTGCTTCTTTTTGGTTATATTCACTAGTTTGTTGTATTGTTTAGATTCCACATATAAGTGACATCATACAGTATTTGTCTTTCTCTGTCTGACTTATTTCACTTAGCATAATGCCTTCCAAGTCCATCCGTGTTGCTGAAAATGGCAAAATTTCATTCTCTTTATGGCTGAGTACTATTCCATTATATATATACACCACATCCAGTCAGCTGTTGATGGACACTTAGGTTGCTTCCATATCTTGGCAACTGTAAATAATGGTGCTATGAACATTGGGGTGCATGTATCTTTTCGAATTCCTTTTTGGTTTTTTTGGATATATACCTGGGAGTGGAATTGCTGGGTTGTTTTGTACTTCTATTTTTAGTATTTTGAGAAATCTTTGTACTGTTTTCCAGAGTGGCTGCACCAATTTACATTCCCACCAACAGTGCACAAGGGTTCCCTTTTCTCCACACCCTCGCCAACATTTGTTATTTTTGTTCCTTTTGATGATAGCCTTTCTGACAAGTGTGAGTTAATATCTCATTGTGGTTTTGATTTGCATTTCCCTAATGACTAGAGACGTTGAGCATCTTTTCATGTGCCTGTTGGCCACCTACATGTCTTCTTTGGAAAATTATCTATTCAGTTCTTCTGCCGATTTTTTAATGTGGTTGCTTTTTGTTTTTTGTTTGTTTGTTTTGATGTTGAGTTGTATGAACCATTTTTATATGTTGTATATTAATCCCTAATCGGTCATATCATTTGCAAATTAAAACACCATGAGTCTGACTTCATCTAAATAATATGTTTTTAAAACATGTAGGTAAATTATAATAACTAGGGACCTCCCTGGTGGTCCAGTGGTTAAGACTTCATCTTCCAGTGCAGGGGGTGAGGGTTTGATCCCTGGTTGGGGAGCTAAGATCCCACAGGCCTAGCAGCCAAAAAACCAAACATAAAACAGAAGCAGTATTGTAACAAATGCAATAAAGACTTTAAAAAATGGTCCACATCAAAAAAATATTTTAAAAAATCCTAATAACTAGGATACCTCAGGATTTTTAGGAAAACAGAGTAGTAAGTGACAATGCCCTGAAAAGTTGAGAACCTAACAGCTTATGTCATTTTAAGCAGGACCTGCCATTTGCTCTCCACTAACATGAGCAAAACAGAGAGACTAACGTCTTTTGATTAAATACTACTTTCAGAATTATGTCAGATAAAAGAAAAATTATCCCAGAAAAAATAGTAAGAGAGACATCAGGCTAACATTGAAT
The DNA here is from genome assembly GCF_000442215.2 of Lipotes vexillifer. Lineage (NCBI taxonomy): Eukaryota > Metazoa > Chordata > Mammalia > Artiodactyla > Lipotidae > Lipotes > Lipotes vexillifer. Next base: position 742,031 of record NW_006799183.1, on the reverse strand, counting down.
TGGCCTAATCCTATTCAACAAATGGCTCAATGAACAAGTTGGATGTGCTGTGTACAGCTAACTCATCTTGGGACCATCAGGATATTTTGTAATTTAAGATCACAAGTTCTTCCATGAATAAGCTGGAATTCCTTTATGAATGTCATTATTAGTTTGTAATTCTCCAATTAACATTTGTTACATCAAAATTCTTACTATATAACACATATCTGGGTTCTCTATCATAAAATTGTATGAGAACAAACACATATTTAAGGTACTTTGGAGAAGAAAATTTCAGTTCTAGGGTTAGCCATCCTTTCAATCCAACAATACGTAACCTTATTGCTATAGGATGGGGATTTAACAGATTGAGAATGTCAGGTTTCACATTATTGTTTAACAGTGCCGAGCCTGGAGCTATTGTGTAAAAGCAAATCAAAAGCAAGATGGAATTCACTTTAATCAACACAATGTAAGCACTTGAACCAATTTTAAAAAGCAAATTGAATTTACTGTGGAACTTGCCATTGGCCTGCTAATAAGGCTTTTCATATATGAGAAGGAGTGTCTGAAGGGGCATGTAAATATCTGTTCCTCCACACTGTACACTCAAATATTATACTGTTTCTCTGCAATACAAGACAAGATATATAAGCCATATTACTGCTGCAAGTTGCTTCATTTTTGAGTCATAATATAAAGTTCTTATCTTTGAAGTTATGTTTATATGTATGTTTAGCAAAAATACATATTCATTTTCAAAAAAGTACATGTGCACTTATGTATATAAACATGTGTTGTGTGTATACATACACTACTGTGTTTGTGTGTGTGTGCACATGCCAGGCACTGTTCTAAGCAACTGAACATTTTTAGCTCGTTGAATGCTCATAAAATCTTCATACTGCCTGCTTTTCTGTTGTATGTCATGCAGTTTCTTTAGAAATCTGTTCCAAGAAGAAGCTAACCTCTGTTAACTTATAATCAGCTTGTTTTATGAGACATTATGTCATCTTCTACATGAACACTTTCTCAGGCAGTGTAAAGTCCAATATATTTTTAAATCTTGTGACGACTAATCTTGTGACGAAATTTCCAATGCTAAGGTTACGGCCTACTTCAGTGATTATGTTGTTAAGGTGTCTGCTGGCTTTCATTGCCCTGTTTTATATCTGTTTTGTAATGTCTTTAGAGATAAGCAAATGTAACAGAATTATAAACTATATATTTAACCAGAATGCCTTAAATATCATGATATTTAATGCATTTGTGGATTATAATGTGTAATTTCCCTCTCAAAATATTTATCTAAAGATCTTCACTTACCTGAATGATAAATGACTTTTTAATGTAGCCAGTTTCCTTCAGAGAATGCATATCTTTTATTTTATACCATGTTTAAATATAACTAGATCCATGTGTTAACATTGTATGTAATATAAATATATTAAATATGTATATTTGAATACATATTAAATAGTGGGGAGTTCAGAATACGAGAGGGATAAAAATTGCTAGAAATAATACCCTTTTATAAAAACTGATATTCATTGCTACAGCTTTAAAGTCTACCATCTTTAATTATTTCTTTGCGCTTATGCTAATTAACATCCAAGTAGTCTTCTATTTTTCTACTAATTTTGTTCTCTCAAATGATAATAAAGAGAATCCTCTGGTAGCCCTAATGATAGGTTAGAATATACTTTTATGCAACTTTTTTTTTTTGGCTACCTCTCTATTAATTTAATTTCTATAGGTATGATGATCTTGAGTTCTACTTAGGAGATATATATATATATATATATATATATATATATAACATTATGTGCCATGTACTACTTAAAATGTGTGATAAGCATTTTATTTTTCATATTCTCTAATTCACCATGTGGTGTATTTTCTAGATGAGGAAGTCAAAGCAAAAGAGGAAGTAACTTTGCTTGCCATCTACCTAAAATAGCAGGGTGTATAAGTGAATTAGAAGGCAAAGTTGTTCTCTTATATATCTGCAACTAATTACCCACAGTTGTTTAATAATGTCACTGTTTATTGTTTATCATGTGAAAACCACAGCCAGTCATTTGTGTGAAGAATTCTCAAAATCGAGTCGCTTCCTGACAGTAGTAGGCTTAGAATTTCTATACGAAGAGAAGCTTAGGTCTTGGCAATCTGGCTAAGAGGAAGTTAGGTTTTCTCGATATTTGCTTAGTAAGCAGTCTGTTACACTAACATTGAGTGGTGTCCAGCATGGTCCTAATGTTCCTCCTCTTCTGTTTCACTCACCCTTGTAGTCTCTTCCCACACTGAAACAGATCAGGTCTCTCTCTATCATAAATAAAGTAGGGTACAGGGAAGGTGTATGGCTTTTGAAGATGGTTCATGAAGGGCATTATGGCTCTGCCTTGCTCTCTTGGATCACTTATTATGGAGAAAGCCAACTGCCAGCATAGGGGGACACTTAAGCAGCCTTGGGGTGAGTCCCAGGAGTAAACTGAAGCCTCCTGCCAACAGCTGGCACGAAATTCCCAGCCATTCAAGTGAACCTGCATGGAAGTGGATCTTCCAGCCCAAGTCAAGCCTGCAGATGACTGAAGCCTCATGAGAAACCCCAAGCCAGAGCGCCCCCTCTGGCCAAAAAACCTCCATAAAGACATAAATGCTTTTTGTTGTTTTAAGCCGCTGAGTTTGAGATACTTTCTTACTCATCATGTTATAACCACTACAGACACTATGCTTACTTGGTTTGGCATTGGAAGGAAAGATGGGGACCATTTTCATTTGTTTCATGCAATAGCTTAAATCTTTGACATGGGAATAATTCTTTTAAGAAAAATTATTGAAGTATAGTTGATTTACAATCTTGTGTTGAATGTCTTCTGTACAGCAAAGTGACTCAGTTATATATATATATAACTGTTTCCATGTCTTGGCTATTGTAAATAGTGCTGTTATGAACATAGGGATGCATGTATCTTTTCAAATTATAGTTTTGTCTGAGTATATGCACAGTAGTGGGATGGCTGGATCATATGGAAACTCTATTTTTAGTTTTTTGAGGAACCTCCATACTGTTTTCCATAGTGGCTTCAACAATTTACAAACCCACCAACAGTGTAAGAGGGTTCCTTTTTCTCCAAACCCTCTCCAGCATTTATTATTTGTAGATTTTTAAAAGATAGCTATTCTGACTGGTGTGAGGTGGTACCTCATTGTTGCTTTGATTTGCATTTCTCTAATACTTAGTGTTGATGAATATCTTTTCATGTGCCTATTGGCCATCTGTATGTCTTCTTTGGAGACATATCTGTTTAGGTCTTCTGTCCATTTTTTGATTGGCTTGTTTGTTTTTTTGTTATTGAGTTATAGGAGCTGTTTGTGTAGTTTGCAAATTAAGCCCTTTATCGTTGCATCATTTGCAAATATTTTCTCCCAGTCCGTAGGTTGCCTTTTTGTTTTGTGGTTTCCTTTGCTGTGCAAAGCTTATAAGTTTGATTAGGTCCATTTGTTTATTTTTGCTTTTATTTCTATTGCTTTGGGAGACGGACCTAAGAAAACATTGTTATGATTTATGTTGGGGAATGATTTGCCTATGTTTTCTGTTAGGAATTTTATGATGTCTTGTCTTATATTTAAGTCTCGAAGCCATTTTGAGTTTATTTGCATGTATGGTGTGAAGGTGTGTTCTAACCTCAGTGATTTACATTTGGCTGTCCACCTTTCCCAACACCACTTGCTGAAGACACTGTATTTTCTCCATTGTATATTTTTGCCTCCTTTGTCGAAGATTAATTGTCCATAGGTGTATAAGTTTATTTCTGGGCTCTTTATTCTGTTCCATTCATTTGTATGTCTGTTTTTGTTCCAGTACCATGCTGTTTTGATTACTGTAGCTTTGTAGTATTGTCTGAAGTCTAGGAGGGTTATGCCTCCAGTTTTGTTCGTTTTGCTCACGATTGCTTTGGCAATTCTGGGTCTTTTAGTGTTCCATATACATTTTAGGAGTATTTGTTCTAGTCCTGTGAAATAGGTCATAGGTTTTTTTTAGTAGGTATTGCATTAAATCTGTAGATTGCTTTGGGTAATATGGCCATTTTAACAATATTAATTCTTCCAGTCCAAGAGCACTGGATATCTTTCCATTTCTTTAAGTCATCCTCAATTCCCTTTATCTGTTATTATAGTTCTCAGCATATAAGTCTTTCACCTCCTTGGTGAGGTTCATTCCTAATTTTTTTTTTTTTTTGATGTGATTGTAAAAGGGATTGTTTGTTTACATTCTCTTTCTGATATTTCATTGTTAGTGTAAAGAAATGAAACCAATTTCTGTATGTTAGTCTTGTATCCTGCTACCTTGTTGAATTCATTTATCAGTTCTAGTATTTTGTATGGAGTCTTTAGGTTTTTCTGTATGTATTATCACATCACCTGTGTATAATGACAGTTCTACCTCTTGACATGGGTATAATTCTTAGATTGCCTTGGTTTCAATCTGACTCACTTTGTTGCCAGGAGTAGACTCTCTCTCTTTGGTTAAGTATAGGTTATTTAAAAATGGATGTGAATGTTGAACTGGCAATGTGAAGCAGTCAGAGATGTATTTGCATTCAGAACCTAGAAACCAACTTTACATAGACAACAGCTGAGACTCTTGCTTCTCCCATGTGTTGCATAGGTCTTCCTCCTGTTCACATCTAATTGAATCCTGATCTGCATGATCACAAATTATCACAGCCCTAATTCTATGTCATGGTGCCTTTTGCCATGCATTCTTACAATTCCAGTTCTCTGTACTCTTGGCTTTCTAACATGATTTCTTGATTCAAATTACACCCCCAAAAGAATATTATTATCCTATGTCATCACTTCATAGAATTTAAAACCATGGAGTCATCTCTAGTTTCAGGTTGTATGCTTTAATGTAAGCTTGGCACTATAGCCTAATCAGATAATTCTAGACACTAGGTTGGGAATCTGCAGTACTGGGAGAATCGTCTTCAGTCAGTGCTAGAAGAGTGACAGTTTCACTTAAAAGTGGCTTTGAATTTGGCATATGGCAGGCAGTGTATTTGGCATATCTTATATAGTTTCCATCCCCAAAATAGTATGTTTTAATGTCTCATTTCCTTCTCCATATGTACATTCAAAGAAATTTCAACTACCATGACACAAACCACACATTTTTTCAGATACATTCAATTTTTATCTATATTTTCTTTTGCCGTTGCCCTTTTTCATTTGCCTTCTGAAGTTAAGTCAATTTTTTAAGTCCAAATGAAGAAACAGTCAATAAGACATCTAGCTAAAATGTTACACTTACATAAATGTAGCTTATCAAAAAATGTTTTGCACTGGTGCCAACCTTACACTTTCAGACAAAGACAAGGATGAGCAAAAAACTTATTTAGTTGAAAGGCCAAGCAATTTACACATGAGTAGCCAAGGAAAATAGCTGTTCAGTGCTATAGCATGCTGCTCCATAGTTAACTATGTAATTGCTTTTGCTTATGTAATATTCACCCTCCACATGTGTTTTCTCATAGAGACAGCATACTTAATATGGCATCCATCATTTGAATATAATTGCAAGTCCCTAATTTACAAAATAAAGCAATTTATGAAAAGAGCATTAATAAAAGTTCTGGATGTCTACACATCTGTTCCATTGAACCACATTTTCATTTTAAGACATATGTTATCTTCAAAAAGAAATTTACATTTCAGTTAAGTTGTGGATAAGTATTGAATACTGGAGGTCTGTAACTTTGAGGTTTTCATTATCTAATTATAAATGAAAGATTTCAGGACAGATAGTGTAGGTATGGTACATTATGGAAGGCCACAGATGTTTCATAGGATCTCATATGTAGAGAAAAAGAGTCATTTAACCCAACTCCTGGTTCCAGACAGACTAAACTATAGATTAAAGCTAAGTTGGATCTTAAAGGACAATTAAGGTCAAGTTAGGTGAAGAATTTTGGTGAGGCTATTCATGCAAATGTAATACATGTGTAACAATGAAGAGATTCAAAATGACTTGATGTTTGGAATGTGACTTTAGGATGACACAGGCATATCATGGAAGACCATATGTGCTATGCTAAAGATTTTGAGCTTACACACACACACACACACACACACACACACACACAGATACATGCATTATGTTTTTAAGCAAATGAGTGGCATCATCAAGCTTGCATTTATTATAGGTTGCTGTTTATATTTTATGAAGAATAAATTAATGTGACAAAACAGAGTTATTCTAATCTATAAGCAGCTATTAAAAATGTAAAAATTATCAAGTTACATCCCAATAGATAAGCGATTAAGTATATAAATAGAGGAAAGTTTTATTTATATATGTGCAAGCAGAGTCAATATAATTTAAAAGCAAACTAGTATATGTAAGAGATAATATTTATTCACACTTAGTAAGCTTGCACACACATGCATGCTCATACACACATACACATTAATAGTCCACCTTGAGTGTAGTGGGATGAATACTTTCCTGGACAGCTGATGGTGCTGACAGCAACCTTTTGGAAAGCCACCTGGCAACAGGTGTCAATGGCTTTAAACATAGCCAGACGTCTGTCTTGTAGAGCTGTATGCTAATGGAAAAAAGTAGCTAGAAAGAGGGTCATTGCAGTGCTCACACACATGTTCATGTACGTATACATGCATACATCTATATGACTGATCAACCAAAAATATTTATTGAGTCCCTATCACTTATACTAGTCTTTGATTTAGGTACTAGGTTTAAGTTGACAAACAATGAACAATTGTATTTTTAAAAAGTAGAAATCCATATGATGGAATAGTGCACAGTGATTAAGATTAGACTAGCCAGGTATGATAAATGAATTTTTATCTGTCACATATTTGTATATTGTGTCAGAAGCTCCCCGTTTCATGTACACATTTATGTAAAAATTAAAAAAATATTGAAAAGTCATATAAGGAAAATAGACTTGGTTATTTTACCTGTGTAATTGAATTCAAAGTATTTTTTTAATGTAATGCACATTCTGACTTTGTACAATAAATATATAAAACATATTCTAAACAGACAATAACAATACCTGACATTTTTAAATTAAGTATTTTCAGAATAAATTTTATCTTTATAAGATTTATTCTCTTGATCTAGGGGTAATATAGTGTCCCATCTAGTGTATTTTTAGTGAATGTTACACTTGATTTGCTGTATTTTTTATATTTTAGTAAATCATTGATATATTACACTTTGAGGCTATTGTAAATGAAATCTTCTATTGTATCTTCTCATTCTTACATAAGAATATAGAATTTGGGGTAGTTATCTTATGTCTTGTCACCTAACTGAATTCTCTTGTGATTTTTATGTGTCATTTTAATTTAACCTTTGAGACTCATTTTAGCTTCAAATTTTGATTATTTTATTTACAATTTATAGTGCTTATATAATTTATATTTGTTTCTGGGCATAATAAAGTGGTTTGTCAAATTTCTAGTTAATTTTTAACATTTAACAAACACATTTATATTAATATAAAATATGCCTTTACTCTTAGTTTGCCAGGTTAGTAAGAGTATATTACACTTAGTAATATGTGATACATTTCATCAGATTACGTTTTTAAATTTATATTTGTCATTCTCATTTGATATTCTAATATATTATATCAGATGAATTGATTTCTTAACTAAATTTCTACCAAATCCTTTTTTCATTCCAAAAGGATTCCTGTCTATGATCAAACTTTTAATATCCTGGTGTATTTCGCTTGCATTTTATTTGTCATTTTTGTCATTAGTGAAAGTATCCTGTAATTCTCTTTGCTTTGCTATTATTATCACTTATTGGCATCCCTTTTGCTGACTTTACAAACTGAATGGGAACATTTCCATCTTGATCTACATTCGAACAACACTGAATACAACTGGAATTATATAATTCTTGAAAGTAAGTACTTTTTATATAAGCCTTAGACTCTAAGAGCATCTTGGGAAGAAACTATTTTTGAAAGTGGTTTAATTAGCACCATGGTTATTTTTATTCAAATTTCTTCTTTACATTCAGTTTGGATACTTATAGTTCCTTGGAATTTTTATGATATAGATTATTAAATTTATTACCAAAAGATTCTACATTAATTTAAAATTATCATAGCTACAAACATTTCTTCTTTTTTCCCTCTTTCCCAACTTCCCATCTCCTCCTCTTTCTACTTTTTTCCTCTCTCTCTCCCTCCCTCATATATTTTGTTCAGCGATGAATTAATTAAGCCTATGCATTATCTTTTGGCCAAAAGTCTTTGGGTCCACATATTGAATTTTATTTTTGCATTTTTGTTGTTTTATATGAATTATTATTATATTTGATTTTTTAAATATTTAATTTGTTGAAGGATTTAGTGGGTTTAAACACTTGTAATACATTTTTATATTTGCTTTATTGTTGTCAGAAAATGTCTTAACAATTTATGATTATTGGAATATACTTACAGAATACAGAAAGACTTTCTATTTTCCAGTTACTTTGTGACTACTCTTGATTATCTTTCAAGAAAACTTGAAAACACTTCCTGTTTTTATCACAGAACATTCATTATGAAAACACTAATTTAGTCATAATAACTGTATTATTGAACTTTGTGTTTTTTTCCCTTCATTTTTCAAATACCGAAGGTGATGAGTTAAAGCAGCAGAATGTGATGGTTGGTTTATAAATTTTGTATCTAGTCCTAATAATTTTGCTTCATATTTTAATACTATGTTTTTAGTTTATATAATTTTAAATTCATTATATAGTGCTTTGAATTTTACCTTATCTGGTATTAATATTACAAACCATGTATTTTTGGTACTTTCTCATAAATGATTGCATGTCTTAAAAATATCTGTCGTTAGTCCTTTAAAATAGCAGTGCTTGCGAATTCCCTGGCAGCCCGGTGGTTAGGACTCTGTGCTCTCAATGCTGAGGGGCCGGGTTCAATCCATGGTCAGGGAGCTAAGATCCCACAAGTGGCAGGACGAAGTAATAAGAATAATAATAAAACAGCTGTGCTTTGACATACCCACTAGGGTTTGTACATGCTTTTCCTATGTCTGGGAGTCCGATTCCTACAACCCTGCCTGGGTTCCTCCTCTTCATGTTTCAGACTTCACCTTCACCATCACCATTAAGGACGTTTCCCCCAGTTTCACTGACCATGCCTAATCCACTCATTAAAAGCATTCACATTACTGTGTTCCTTTCTGTCATAACATATTAAATTTGTAATTTTGAAATTACATGATTTGAATCCAGTTCCCCCCCCCCTCAACTAGTGTATAAACTTGATTAGCACAGAGCCTGGGTGTGTTTTATTCTGTGTATGGTAGCGCTGAATACAATGCCTGGCACACGATTGTCACACCATATTCCATCGGTGGAGATATGAGTAAACATAGGTCTACTTACCTTTGTTTATAAGCCGGAAAAATAAAATTAGTCTAATCATGGCTCCATCTTTCCTGAGCCTACAGAAGAAAACTTAATCTCCTGTGTATCATGTAATATAAAAGACTTTCTTGACCTTGTCAGGGTCAAATTCTCCAGCTGTATCTTCTATCAGTTTTGCCCTCCAAATATATCCAATTACTTAAATTTCGCTGAATACGTTATAACGTGTCCCGTTGATATACCTTGAACATCTCATTCCTCCTGCGCCGACACCCCCTTGTAAGCTTGGGTGGCGTCATCTTGCTTGCGCAGCAGCAGCCCAATGAAGTGGTCCCTCCACTGCCCTGCTTCTGCCCCTTGAAGGTGACTATCCTGTCCTGTCGCTTGCCACCAAACCTGATATTTGTTTCTCTAACTGCATTTATCACATGCTTATAATCATTTTTAGCATGGTTTTCTCTCCTTGTGACTAGGATCTGTCCTTTTACATATTCATTCCAAGCACACCATAGGCAACAAGAGCAGCAGCACAAAATGTGCTGAGGGGATGCAAGTACCATGAATGCATATTTGAATAAGTATTTGCTAAAGAATTACAAATGCCAAGAATCTCAAAAAAAAAAGCTTACTCTACAAAAAAGTATTTTTTATACTATGGTAGGTGCTGAAAACTGCATGACTTGGACCTCCACCCTCCAGCTAGGAGTGCTAGATTCCAGTCTTGGCTCTGCTACACTGGCGATCAGGATTTAGTTTTTAAAAAGTGATTATGTTTAATATGGTTAACATACGCAGGAAGTAATTAGATGTGGATGAGCTGTTCCTTTAGTTACATTTTCTTTTCGCCAGTATTATTCTGCTTTGAAAGTATATACGTACACCTGAAACTAATAGAATTGTAAATCAACTATACTTCAAAAAAAGAGAAATTATATAGAATCAGATAAATTTGGATTAGTAAGGGAATCAGGCATTTTGTTGAGAATATTTTTTTAATTGGTATTTTTCTTTATTTCTGTCTTAATATTTTAACTCTATGTTGATTTAGTCCCTATACAGTATTTAATAAACCTATTGTCCAGGAATAATTTAATATGAAGCATTATTGTGCATTGAAATAAACAAGATATATTTAGATATATTTTATTATGCTGGCTTAAAAAGTGAAAGCATATACTACTTAAAAATAGGCTATTTCTGCGTTCAAAATCCTGTATTTACAAGAACTCATCTTGCTCAGGAATATTGCACATTACGTTGAAGCATTACTTAGAATTCTAAAATTATAACTGTTTCAGTTAGTAACTTTTAACTAAGCTGTCAAATAAATAGTCTTTACTAATGTGTGTTCTAAAGATATATTTTATTAAAATTAACTTAAATATACCATTATTTTCAGTGATACATAGAATTTTTTTTGTCTATTAACAAAATCTTTATTCCAAAGAAGAATTGGCTATTTCAAGACATGAATAGAACATTATTATACTCCCAGCATCTTACTGTTTTATTAATATAGATTGTTGAGTTCATCCTCACTATTTTTATGTGCATGTTCTGCCTTAGAGATTGTGACCTCTTTAATAGTTATTTATATTACTATGTAATTGAATCACTCTTTACTCATTTTTCTTTTTCTCCTTTTTCTTTTAAACATGCTGCAGTAGCTAACATATTATGGAGAGAAGAAGGTAGTAAATTCCATTATTTTTATATTATTGTGATTATTTTGCTTAACTTTTAGATGTATTGACTATCAGTTCTAATAATTGCCTTATTCATTTTTATTTTGACTCAGTATTTTTATTTGATCATAAATCAGTATTCTTCTGTAAACTGCTACCATTAAACATATTTATAACTCCTCATCAGCTTGATTTATTTTTGATATATAATCAGGAAGTTATATTACAATATATGGAAATGCTTTTAAGAGTATAAAATTAAAATTAGTCAAGTAAATGAAAGCAAGCTTAAACATAATTTATGTAATAAACCATGATTTAGATTAGAAAAAGAAGAATTATAAAAACTATTGCCTTATGAAGGGACTATAATAAATTATTTAAGAAAATAGTTTATAAACTTGAAGGACATGGATTCAAATCCAGTCTGCACCGTTATGTAACCTAGGGCTTTTTTATGTCACAAATTCCTCATCTCAAAAATAAGGGTAGTTGTTAATTCTCAATAGGGTTGTTTTATCAACTCCTTAAATATAGTCTGCACTCAATAAATGCCATCCACAGTCATTTATTATTGTCTTTGTTTTTCTTAATTAGTCACAAAGGCCAAGAGGAATGTGTTTGCCCAGGTATTCAAATAACCCACGTGCTGTAGTTAAATTCTTAGGAGAAAATTATCGATAAGTCAGCATTACACTCCTGGTAAGCAATGGCCAAAATAACTGCCTTCAGGATCCATCCTAGAAAAGCTTTCTCTTCCCCACTTATAGCTTCCTAAAATTATTGAAGCAGAATAATAACAATATCAGTAACCAGAACACACTTATTGAGCCCTTATAATGTGCTAGATACTGTCCAAGTATCTTAGAATATTTAGATCCATTAAAATTAGTAAAAGATGAGCATAACACTTTATTTTTTGTGTGTCCTTGGTATTTCTTTCTCCTCAAATCTTTCATAAAGGCTCCTTTAAACTCCAGTTTACTAAAGAGGTTCTAGTGTAACTTTACCTTCTCATTTTATTCGTCTTGGATATTTCACATTTGAACGTACAAATGCAATCATTACTGAAACAGTTATGACATGATTAACATACGCGTTAGACATTTCTTTATACTCTCTTCCTTCTTGAGATTAAACAAATATTTCTCTGGGTACCACAGATCTAGCTTTGCTGGCTAATTGCTGGGAAAATTTGAATGAGTCATTTTACCTCTCTGAGCCAGACTTTTCTAAAACAATGCTTGATATACAGTTTGGGACTCACCTTGCAAATTTGTGATATGTATATCTCCTTAAAATATGTGAAACAACTCTTCCTTATAATTTGACCTTGATAACAGTCATTAACATTATTAGTTTATAATACTCATTGATATGTAATAATAATATAATATTCTTCAGACTACCCTTAAAAGTATAGACCTGCAGATTAATTAAAATCACACTGAGATTCATTATATGAAATCATTTTTATTTATTTAAATTTTTCTTGTTAGTCTTTGAAGATGTATGTTCTCAATAATTATTCTCCATCAATCAGCGATGTGCTTACTCTTCATGGCTTAGTTTGACACAGAATATGTGCTTGAGAAATCATAGCTATTTAGTACATTTTGCAGGTAATTTTAAAACTTATACAAGAAATGTTTTTGGGGAAAGTTTTTAAATCTTTTATTTCATGTACAGTTATCATCAGAGCATTTTGCTTTTTGAAATAAAAAGATTTAAAATAATACATTTGAGATAATAATATACTTGACGCAGATTCATAGGAATCTGTAAATTACTTTTTATAATGCCACAGTTATCAGCAAGGCATTACAATTAGAAACGATTGCATGTAATAATAATGTGGCCAGAGATAATAGACCAACTTGAGGAATCACTGAACCCCAACTGTGTGTACAGTTATTTCATAAAAAATAATTAAAATAATAAAGTTTCCAAAGCAATTTTCTACCTCTGTTTTTAAAAGATAGGATAATAACTAATATGAACAACATTTTTCTGTGGTCCATTTTTATTTCCACTCTAGCAGTGCTTTCTGTTTGTATGCTTGTCTTCTTACCATGGCCAAGAGAAATTTATCTCAGGGAGAACCCATTTAAGAACTTCAAGCATTTTTAGGTGAATAATAATGGAAAGAGAGTTTAAAATGATAACACCTCTCATAATGTCATATGACTTACATGCAAGTGTAAGATCTATAAAATTTTGTTTAACTGAAAAATTATTTTTAAATGTATACATCAGAATCTGGCTTATCCAGGACTTTGTGAGCTAAATCAACTTTACTGAATTTCGTGTATATTATCTTATTAATCACACGGATATTTAAGCATGAAGCAGTGTCCTCTGTTTCTGAGTTCACCTTTCAGTTCTTTTCTAGCCGTGAGTCAAGTTAGCAGGAGTGTAAAAATACAATGTTTTCGAAGAGAAGAAGTGTCTCACTCATTTACTGACAAATATTTTAAAGAGCCTACTGTATGTAGAGCACTTTGAAAGTACTGGAAATGTAAAGATAAGAACTAGTATCTGCTCTAAAGACGTTTTCAATCTAGTAAATTAAAGGCTAAATCATTCTTACTGTCAACTAATTTTACTACCTATATGATTTCAAAATACACATTAAAAGATTCAGTAGGATTGGGTCTCTTCCACAATATTTTTATGATCTTATTATCAAATATAATCTAACAAAGTATTTCCTAGTATTTATTTAGTAGGCAACAGTTTGGGTGTATGTTATAAGGTCTAACAATAATAAATGTTTGTATAAGCATTGAATTAAAGGAACTTAAAACATTTTATTCCCTGCAGGATTAAGCTGAACTTCTAAATGTACTACTTTCAGGAGAGATGTCGGGTGGTTCATTATATGACACAGAATTTTCTAAATTTATTATAACATGAAATTATTTTGATGAATGCCTATAGAATCAATATTTAACTGAAGCTACTTTGGGAAATACTGGCATGATGTGACATCCAATGATTTGAAAGCAAAAATATGTATATTGATATTTTCCATATTTACAAAAATTGTCTCTTCTATTCTTTGTAAATATTTATGAATCTGTTCACACATAAATGTAGTATAGAAATGGTTCAAATAAATTTCTGTATTAGTTGGGCTAATTAACACCAACCAACACCAGGTACAAGTAGACATTACAGTGAAATCTTGCAAAAAAGTTTACATGTTACATCATCTGATTAGCTTTGTGAACTATAATATCACCAAAGTGGGAAAAAAAAGAATACTAGGAAGCAGGTCAGCTCTTAACTCCTTTAGCCTGAGATTTTTCACATTTTGTTGTCCAGACCATTATATGCTGCAGGGGAACATTGGAAATACAGGAGCATGCACGCCTGCTTAATGAGCTTCTTGAGCCTCCTGTATAATTATTTTTAGAGAAGAAAAATTGCTAAGGTGCTCAGGACCAGATTACTGTCTCACAATAATTTTGGTGAAATACTTAAAATGAAAAAGGAGAGTTTTCAGAGGGTAACGCTTCTAAATTCACGAGACTTAGTGAGTCATATAATTGGGTGAGGCAGAGACCACACCTTCTAATGGCTCGCTGCGATGCCATCGCCGAAGTGATGAAAGCTGTCAATATTTTCATTTGCAAGTTCCCTACCTTCTCTGATGAAAACAAATGTCAACATTTTAGCGCTTCAAATTATCTCATAAACCTGTTTTCAAATCAAAAATGAATCTGACAAGAGATAACCATTTTCAGATATATGTGTATACACACACGTATGCATATATGTATATACATGTGTACCTATATAATTATACATATGATTTCAGCTAGTATTAACTACATAGCAAACAAATACTCTATTATGTTATAACCTTTGCTATGTTAATCATTAAATGTGAAATGGATCACGTAAATTTGCATTCAAGTTTTTCAGCATATCTTTGGAAGTTCAGGAAATTGAATTCTGACTTAAAAGGACTGGTTTTAGATAATATCACTCTGACCAATATATAATGTTCAGACAGTACCCACTTTCCTGGATTAATAGTGGCTAATAAAGAGCTTAACACAATCACTCCCAGAATACCTGCTAGAGGAATGAGAGAGGAAGTCCGTCTAATTTTAGTTGAACATAACATAGAAATCACATTGGAGGTGTGATGGTTTGGTATTGCTATGTGTGTAAAAAGGGTTTTAACTCCAAAGACAGAGGTACAAAAATGGGAACATTCATGAAACAAAAATCCCTCCCTGCTGAGTTATTCAAGGTGAGAAATGCAATATAGGCCATCTATTCTTGCCTATATTTTTCTTTAGCTAAAAAAAAAAAAAAAAAAAAAAAAGATTTCTTCTATATTAAAAATATGAGTAAGTTTAGGATCACTTGAAAGGGAAAAGAATGATATAATATCAACTAATAAAGGTCTTTAACACCAAACATTGAATTATCTTTGATTGGTTACCAAATCAGCGCTTTGTAGGATTATAATTTGCCATTGATCATAATTTAAATGCGAAAGTAATGGCGGTTTAAGTCAGAGGAAGGCAAACATCACAAAATATTTTTGTTATTGACTTAAATGTTCATCCAATAATCACACATTAACCAAATGTTATTCTTGATATAAATGATGGAATATATATGTAATTTATAATACATAATGTAACTATATTATCATGATACAGTATTGTTCTTGAGTAGAAATCCTCAAAGGATTGAGACAGGAATGTGAATTACATACTTTTTTTCCTCAGTCCATCTCATGTATTTAAAGGTGCAGTATTGGTTGAAAAACCCTCTGGGAAATACTTCTCTCTCATGAGACTGCAAGTAATTCTTGCCATGTCCTCTCTGTATAGAAAGAAAAACAAAGAAGAAAAAGAGCTCACAAAGAAAAAACAAATTATGGATCACTTTTTTGTGCTACTGTACTTTGTTAGATTAACAATTGACCTGGAAAAGGCAAAGTACCTGTGTCTGTCTTCACAGGGGATGAAAAAAGACAAAACGGCACATAGTCCTAATCTTTACCGTGACTAGAGTGGTAAGGCTTTTACTGAATTCAAGAGCTTTCGTAATAAACTGCAATAGAAAGCATCAATGAGGAGAGAATGGTCATTGAAACCTACATGGCTGTCAGACTTTTGGGGACTCAAAATTATTGACAACTCCCAAGAGCTTTTGTTTATGTGGGTTATTTCTATCCACTTGCATTTACCATATAAGAAATTAAAACAGAAAATTAAAATATGTATTTATTTGTTTTAAATAACCCATTACATGTAGGCATAAATACCACATTATTTGTAAAGTTATACTAAAAAATGAGGAGACTCACTGTTGTACATTTTGCAAATTTTTAAAATATCTGGCTGAATAAAAGATGCTGGATTCCTATATTTGCTTCTGCATTGAACTGTTGTGATATCACTCATAACATCATATGTCAGGTAGCCTGTTGAGAACTACACTCCACATTTGGAAGCATCTAATTTGTGAGAATGAGAGAGAAAAATGCAAATGACATCTTAGCATTATTATGAACATAGTTTTGACTTTGCAGACCCTCTGAAAGGATCAACTTTGAGAACTGCTCTACTAGAAAATCAAGTTGCTCTTTTAGCAGGCTCACACATTTGTAGAATTCAATCTCATAGAAAACTGAAATGTACTAGTAGTATATCTCACAGGGTAGATTTGAGGGAAACAGGAGGACAGTAATCACATTTTGGTTAGATGCCATTTCACCATTTTTTTTTCCACTGATGTTTCAAAGAAGACATACTGTCAGTCATAAAAAGGAGGGACAGTTACCATTTCTTGAACTCATAGTAAGAGTTCAAGTCACTCTGCTACATGTTTTCCTTTGTCCATCTCATTTACTTCTTACAACAGCTGCATAAATCTAATCATTGTCTCCCAGTTTGAGATGGAGAAATTACAGCACAGATATTACATGGGAAGTAACTTTCCCGTGATACAACAGTAAGTTCTGTAGTCGTGATTTACCTCTGAGCTGTCTGAATTCAGAAAATTAAGTTTATCTCTCTTTGTTATATTCTCCCACACCAAAATAAAAAAAAGATTAGGGCATGGAAACTTAATAGTTATAATGAACATACACAATAACATATGTTATTGCTTCCTATACAGATTAAGCTAACAAATGCCCCAAAGTGAAAATCAGCATGTGTTTTCAATTACCACAACTCAAGCATCAGGTAATTCATATCATTCTGTGCCTAGTATATTCAAATTATTATAGCAGCAAATTTAAAAGGATATATAGCTGCATCATATATTCAGATTATAAATTCTGCTAAAACCTAAGTAGTAATTGACGAACAAAATATGTCTAGCAAGAAAATAAATGCAAAATATCCCTCGTGTAGTTAGGGAAGAGAGGAATACACAGATGGCTCTGAAGATAAAGTTTTATTTCATAGCGGAGTGATTGATACATAGGTGTTCAGTTTATCTTATTATTTTAACATAGTTATACATGATACTTTGTTGGCATTGCTGTTTCGTAAACACTAGGGAGTCATATTCCCACCAAAAACAATAAAATGCAAAAGCAAACTAAACCTTGCATAACTTTATCTGTATTTTTCAATAACTTGTAACTGGGAAAGTAGCTTATACTCTGTAAAAATGCTGATGTGTATGTAACTCATACTTTAAAAAGCAAGAAAATGGACTTTCAGTTTTGAAAGTGATTTGGATGGATTAAGCGAGTTTTAGAGGAAAATACAGCTCAAGAACTTTCATCTGTGGAATCCCACTGACTGTACTGTGCACAGAATATAGTAAAATAACACAATAAAAATATCCATAGGAATAAGGGCAGGGAATACTTCAAGAAACTTTGCAAACTGTCTGGACTCAGAGTAGTTGTCAAGTTCAAACACATTCAGACTCCTGACTGTGGAGCAGAATTGTGCAGTACCTGAAGGAGAATATAGTGATGTTCATTAAAAAATGTTATGAGCTTTGTATGTAACTGACACAACTGAAAATCAGATCCAAGTTTCAACTACCAGTATTGTTAATTTGCTAGTCACTGATACATAGCACACATCAACCTTCTGACAGTGTTTACACAGAAGCTTGCTAATACAAATCAATTTTTTGCATAAGCAGTTTTTGTACGTTTTATCCTTTTGGTATGGAATTGATCCCTCTGTATTCAAAGCTATAATTATAAATTGTAGCTGACAACTCTTAAATTTTATTTTATGAAGACATAACTTGAATTTAGTTCTTGCTACTTCTGCTACTGTTCTGGAATATCTCATTGTAACATTGTGCGCTCTGGAATTAAAATGCACAATTAACTGATAAAGATTGCATGTATTAAAATGTGAGGACTGTAAAATATTTATAAAACAATAATAAGATGTGTCAAGGTAATCTGGATCATTTAAAATATATATGCATTATTAGAAATAATTTCACTCTGTATAAACACCAATAAAGTGATAATTATGATCGAATACATTTTCCTCTGAATCATAAGAATAGGTGGTGACTTTTAAAATTAACGTATTTAACAACATATAAATGTGGCTTAAGTTGAATAAACAAATTTTTTTTTTTTTTTTACAAATCAATAAACTTTTATTGTAATCCTCAGGCTTGACTTCATGGGCCTTGCAGGTGTCCTCAAGTGAAGTAAAAATTTAAAGTAGATGTTTTTAAAAGTTAAGCATTTTAAAGAACAATGTTTTGCTCTTCAAACTGTCAAGATTTCAGTATAATTGTTTATCTATTGGCTCTCACTGAATTATGTGCGGTGTATTTATACTGAATAAATATGATTGTGCAAACCAGTACACCTGGATGAGGTACTCAGTTGAGGATCAGGAAAGGGAGAACTACATGCTCTTAGTCTGGACATGTTGGAACAAAGCAGAAGCAGAGGAAACAAAGAGAACAGGTGTGCAATCACACGTGACAAGTCCCCAGGTGCAGACCACTGTTAACTCCACGGCATTCCAGATGTCTGTAATCTGTAGCATCCCGTACCCATGAGGTGTGGGTATATAATAGAAGTGAGATGAATTTCTGAGATGTCACACACCCAAACCCGCACTGTGAAAAGTAATTAGAAGTATGATTTAAATGAGATTTTTGCAAGACCTTAAATTAATTCAAATTTTAAACTGGAGAAATAGACCCCAAACTTTGTCAATATGAAAACTGATATGTAAGACCTCTAGTAGGATTATATTTACAAACATTATTTTAGGAAAATACATATTCTCCAAAATCTGGGGGACTTGG
The DNA here is from genome assembly GCF_000442215.2 of Lipotes vexillifer. Classification (NCBI taxonomy): domain Eukaryota; kingdom Metazoa; phylum Chordata; class Mammalia; order Artiodactyla; family Lipotidae; genus Lipotes; species Lipotes vexillifer. The sequence continues at coordinate 722,648 of NW_006799183.1, read as the reverse complement.
TCTTTTTGTTTCTAAAAGTCTCTATATAAGCTAAATTCCTGCAAAGAATGCCATTTTATTTCCCTTAGGGAACTCTAATAGAAATAGGATACATATGATGCTTCAAAAAGTACTTTTATGTCTTAATCAGCACCTAAATTAAGTAGGGATGGTAGCAGACATAATCTATGTATCAAAGAGTTTATCTCCATTTATAATTACTTTTAAATATATGAAACATTTGTTGAATTATGTTAAAGAAATCACTGACTTGCAGATCAGAGAGATGAAGTAGAATGTGTGCATAATATTGCAGAGTTGCTTGGGCATATGGTAAAGGTCTCACACAGATTGCTTTATTAGCATTATAGGACTTCACAAATTGATCTCTCACCAGCAATGTGAGGGGCACTGAGTTTTGGTTGTAAATGTTTCTGATAATTTTATTTTGAAATTTTGAATGTGTTTTTACTCCTAAGGTCTGGGAATTGGGAACATGTTCTATGTTTTTTATGAAGATGGAATCAAAGTGATACAGCCCATAGAATGTGAATTTCAGAGGCACATTAAGCCTAGTGAAAAGCTCCTTGGATTTCAGGCAAGTATTTTAAAAATTCCTTTACAGTTTCATACAGTAATTTTGTTAAGTAGAATTGTATTTTGGAAATACAATGAAACCTACACATATATGAGACATGTGGGTAGGACAGTGTTAAAACTATGATATTGTCTGTTACTCTATGCAGGTTTTATACTTAAAGAGGAAGATAATATATTGTGTATTCGTAATGACTTGTTTGTAATTAAAATAAAGGCACTAGAGGTGAAATACCAAAACTGAACACAGCATAAAAACTTCACCTGTTCCTTAATTTAGAATGTCTCCCATTTTGGCAGGCAATGGTTACTTTAACGTAATGAAAGAAAAGAGCCTACAAATAATCTGATGGGAAGTTGAGGTATATTAGATGCTTTATAAATGTTGATGCCCATTTATTCTTCATCTTATTTTTTTCATGTACCTTTATTTATTTACATGTACTTACCTTTTACAGAAATATTTATTTTCTGTAAAATTTTGGTCAGCTTTCAGAAAATAGAAGAATATATGACAAAATGCATATTGCTTATACATATTAGGGACTGTACTGTGCAGGATAATAAGAAATAATAATTAATTTTATATTGCTATGGCTATGTATATCTCCACATAAATACGTGTACACCAAAACATGTAATACTAAAGGTACGCATGTTACCTTTGTGTTCCCACACAAGTGCGGGCATGCACCAGACACCCAAAATAAGGTAAGATATTGGTAGACCTCAGAATGCAGCCCTGTCCTGATGTTCATTTTAAGGTTGGCATGGCGACAAGATATGAGCAAAATAGATATTAATGCCCTGGTTTAGATCCTTTACTTTCAACTCCTATTTTGAGCATACCAGTAGCCAGTGGTGCCACATATTGAATTATGGAGACCACAGTTTACAAATTAAAGCCATGTCCTAGAATGAGAAGAAGAAAAAAATTATGAGAGTGAAGTAAGATAGGCCAGCATCTCTCAGACCCTCTGTAGGACAAAGCAATCTAATGACCTCCTATTTTAAATAAAGGAAATGATTTAATTAACTCAGTATGTTTATGAGTGTTTAAAACAAAAGAAGCTATTTTTAACTTAAAAATATTTCACTTAAAGGCTAAATTACTGAATAGAATCATTACCATTTTTGTTAAACTATAACAAGTATGAAAACACTTTAAATTGTACGTGCAATTTTGTTTTGTTTTATAATCAGATGATACCAATACTGACTAAATCCATTTTGAATAAGGTGTGTGTGTATGTAAAGAAACACATATACAAATATAAATATTTGCTTCTGATAAAGCAAGTCATTCAATTTTATGGCATGTGTATATTTTTATAAAATCATTATGGATGAGAAATTTGGGCTAACACATAGATATTGGAAATGTGGCATCAAAATAGTTATTTAAATCAAAGCAAAATCATTTAACAAAAGAGTGTTTACGGGATTGGCAATGTTGTAGCTAACTATTTGGAATCTAAAGCTGAAAAAGCAAGGAAAAATTGATGTGATAGTTTTGTGACATGCCTGGAAAATAGGGATGTGACGTTTACTTACCTGAATGTCTCTTTTTAAAACCTTTGATTACTTAGACTGCCTCCTAAAACAAGTAGATATCTCTCTCTCTCTCTCTCTCTCTCTCTCTCTCTCTCTCTCTCTATATATATATATATATATATATATATATATATATATATATATATATA
>NW_006799183.1:717983-720056 GCF_000442215.2 Lipotes vexillifer | reverse complement strand
TATATATATATACACACACACACACACACACACACACATACACACACATATATATAGTGAGAAATTATATACACATATAAATTATGTATACTTTTCTATAAAAAATTAAAATTGAAGAGGAGATAGAAACCAGACATCGGTGATGACAGCCTTAACTCATTTCCTTCAACCTGAGAACCCTTATCCACAACAATGACAAGGCAGGGATTATTAGTTATTAAGAACTAATTGACTGCATCAGATTTTTCAGATCATCGCCCTTGGAAATCTTACAGCCATCTTACACATGGGATTATGCTAGAAATTCATACTGCAAAATAAAAAGAAATATAAGGATAGAAAGTTAGCATTCTTATATAAAACAAAAATTTCTATATGCTAATGGAAAACTAAGCAAAAAGTATAAGAAAAGTTAGATTTGTATTTTTAAGATGAGAGAAACTATCAAGTTGTGTGTGTTAAAATTTATGACATTTCTTCTGTTTGGATGTTGAAATTAAAATACAAATACATTTTAGCCGACCAATATATTTGTTAAAGCACTAAGAATAATATAGAGAATGGATAATTGGCTAAAACTACATCCTGATTATATTGTAAAATGCAGAATACAGGCATTTGTTTATACCAAAAAAGAGAGACGTATTTCTCATGCAGTTATTATAGCCCATATATATGAAATAAAGGCTAGAGTAAACTTTTATTTCATATTGCTTTGTTATTTTATTCCTTAATGTGAGATAAGTTTAAATAATTGGAATATGTATACCCAGACACTTTCATGATCCACAAGTATACAGCAGTAGAAAAAAGAAAAATTGACGGCAGTATGCTTTGAGAATAAATGTTGAATTAAATGTGTTTCTTATGTGAAGCTATTTTATTTCTGTTTAAACACAAGAAGATGTTCATTTCAGAGTGTGTAAGCTATTTGGTGCCACATCCTACTAGATTTCATTTCTAATTATAAAATAATTTCATGAGAAAATTGTTGAGTATTATGTCAAGAGAACATTTTTCTCCAGAGAAACAGAACCAATAGGATTAGTATCTATATCCATGTCCAGTTCTGGATCTGGATCTATATCTCTCCATCACTGTCTGTCTCCATCTCCTTATTTTAAGGAATTGGCTCTGGAACTGGTGGGTGGAGTGGCACGCACATGTGTGAAATCTGTAGGGCAGGCCAGGCAGTAGGAAATTCAGATACGAGTTGATGTTCAGTCTGGAATCCAAAATCCACAGATGAGGCCAGCAGAGTGCTGATACAAGTCAACACTGGGGTCTGGAGTCTGACATCTATAGGCAGACTGGAAACTCAAACAGATTTCTGTGTGGAAGCCTTAAGGCGGGATTCCTTCTTCCGTGGGAAACCTCACTCTTAAATCTGAAGGCCTGCAACTGATTGCATGAGTCCCACTCACATTATGGGGGGGTGATCTGTCTTACTTAAAGCTAACCAATTTAATTTACTTTTTAATTAATTTTTATTGGTGTATAGTTGCTTTACAATGCTGTGTTAGTTTCTGCTGTACAGCAAAGTGAATCAGTTATATGTATACATATATCCCCTCTTTTTGAGATTTCCTTACCATTTAGATCACCACAGTGCATTAAGTAGCGTTCCCTGTGCTATACAGTAGGTTCTCATTGGTTATCTATTTTATACATAATAGTGTATATATTACCAATCATAATTTCCCAATTCATCCCACCACCACCCTTCCCCGCTAAGTATCCATACGTTTGTTCTCTACATCTGTGCCTCTATAAAGCCAACTAATTTTAAATGTTAATCACCTCCACAAATACTTTCACAATGACATGCAGGCTAGTTCTTTTCTTAATTATTTTATTCAAGTATAGTTGATTTACAATGTTGTGTTAATTTCTGCTGTACAGCAAAGTGACTCAGTGACGCATATATATGTGTGTGTATATATATATATATATATATATTCTTTTTCATATTCTTTTCCATGATGGTTTATCACAGGACACTGAATATAGTTCCCTGTGCTCTACAGTAGGACCTTCTTGTTTATCCACTCTCTATCAGACTAGTTCTTTTTT